>NW_028226155.1:0-68953 GCF_052327205.1 Somniosus microcephalus | reverse complement strand
TTTCTGAGGAATAATGGGGTGAAGCATTACACATCTGCCCCATATCATCCAGCCACAAATGGATTGGCTGAGAGGTTTGTTCAGACCTTTAAAATGGCCATAAAGGCAATGCATAATGACGACATACCACTACAACACAAGGTGGATAATTTCTTGTTTGCTTACCGGAATGCAACACATGCAGTCACCAACCAAGCTCCAACCATAATGTTCTTCAACCGAAGGCTAAGATGTCGCCTGGATTTGCTCAAACCAAACATAAGACGAGATGTTGAGGATAAGCAATTCCAGCACATAAATGAGAAGCCAACCAGGAGCTTCAAGATAGGGCAACCAGTCTTGGCCCGCGACTACCGAACAGAAAAATGGCAGCCAGGAACGATATGCACACAGCAGGGACCACTAATGTACACAGTGGACATTGGAGAGGGCATCGTGAGACGCCATGCTGACCAGATTCTAGAGTCACAGGAACAAGCCAAACCCATACCACGAGCAGGTGCACCTGCTAATCAACCCGAAGTACAAATTGCGTCTACCTCAGAAGCAGTGGTATTGGAAGCTGACGAACCAACCAATGACAATGAGCCAGAATCAACTCCGCCGCAAGAAAAGGATACTCGAGAAAGGCGCTATCCAATCAGGATCAGGAAGCCTCCTCAAAGACTGAACTTATAAATGATTATTTCAGTTGATGTATACAGTACAGAGAAAATTGTAATTGTAATTAGTTATTATTTAGTTGTTAAATGAATGTTATGTACTGTTTATCTAAAAGGGGAGGAATTGTTGTGTATGTGCCTTTAAGAGAAGAACTGATTCTATACTGCAGTACCGGCAGTGACCACCCCTGTATATAAAGCCATAGCAGGCTTCTGTATTTCAGTCTTGAATTACTCTCTGTTCGGTCAATACCTGCTTTATTGTTCTCCTGCAGTCTGAGTATTATTGATCCTCAGACACTACAGTTTCATGCCAGCAGCTGTTGCGTGACAAGTTTCAAGAACCCGCGAGCAGGCGAAGAGGGGAAACCCAAGGCAGTGGAAGAGAGAAACTGAGGAACCCACCATTTCAGAGATCCCCGATTTCAGAGATCCCCAATTTCAGAGATCCCCGATTTCAGAGAACCCTGATTTCAGAGATCCTCGATTTCAGAGATCCTCGATTTCAGAGACCCCCGATTTCAGAGCTCCTCGATTTCAGAGACCCCCGATTTCAGAGATCCTCGATTTCAGAGATCCCCGATTTCAGAGATCCCCGATTTCAGAGATCCTCGATTTCAGAGATCCTCGATTTCAGGTTCTCTGAAATCAGGGATCTCTGAAATCGAGGATGTCTGAAATCAGGGATCACTGAAATCGAGGATCTCTGAAATCGAGGATCTCTGAAATCGGGGATCTCTGAAATCAAAGATCTCTGAAATCAAGGATCTCTGAAATCGGTGATCACTGAAATCAAGGATCTCTGAAATTGAAGATCTCTGAAATCGAGGATCTCTGAAATCGAGGATCTCTGAAATCAAAGATCTCTGAAATCGAGGATCTCTGAAATCGGGGATCTCTGAAATCGGGGATCTCTGAAATCGGGGGAATCTGAAATTGGGGACCTCTGAAATTGAGGGTCTCTGAAATCAGGGATCTCTGAAATCGAAGATCTCTGAAATTGAGGATCTCTGAAATCGAGGATCTCTGAAATCGAGGGTCTGAAATCAAGGATCTCTGAAATTGAGGATCTCTGAAATCGGTGATCTCTGAACTTGAGGATGTCTGAAATCGGGGCTCTCTGAAATTGAAGATCTCTGAAATCGGGGATCTCTGAAATTGAACATCTCTGAAATCAGGGATCTCTGAAATCGAAGATCTCTGAAATCAAGGATCTCTGAAATTGGTGATCACTGAAATCGGGGATCTCTGAAATTGGGGATCTCTGAAATCGGGGGTCTCTGATATCGAGGATCTCTGAAATCAGGAATTTCAGAAATCGAGGATCTCTGAAATCAAGGATCTCTGAAATCAAAGATCTCTGAAATCGAGGATCTCTAAAATCGGGGATCTCTGAAATCGGGGATCTCTGAAATCGAGGAAATCTGAAATCGAAGATCTCAGAAATCGGGGATCTCTGAAATCGGGGATCTCTGAAATCAGGGGATCTCTGAAATCGAGGATCTCTGAAATCGAAGATCTCTGAAATTGGGGATCTCTGAAATCGGGGATCACTGAAATCGAGGATCTCTGAAATCAAAGATCTCTGAAATCGGGGATCTCTGAAATCAAAGATCTCTGAAATCAAGGATCTCTGAAATCGGTGATCACTGAAATCGGGGATCTCTGAAATCAAGGATCTCTGAAATCAGGGGGTCTCTGAAATCGAGGATCTCTGAAATCGGGGATCTCAGAAATCGAGGATCTCTGAAATCGAGGATCTCTGAAATCAAAGATCTCTGAAATAGAGGATCTATGAAATCGAGGATCTCTGAAATCGGGGATCTCTGAAATTGGGGATCTCTGAAATCAGGGATTCTGAAATCGAGGATTTCTGAAATCGAAGATCTCTGAAACCTGAAATCGGGGATCTCTGAAATCGGGGATCTCTGAAATCGAGGCTCTCTCAAATTGATGATCTCTGAAATCGAGGATCTCTGAAATCGGGGATCTCTGAAATCGAAGATCTCTGAAATCGGGGATCTCTAAAATCGAGGATTTCTGAAATCGGGGGTCTCTGAAATCGACGATCTCTGAAATCGGGGATCTCTAAAATCGAGGATTTCTGAAATCGGGGATCTCTGAAATCGAAGATCTCTGAAATCGGGGATCTCTAAAATCGAGGATTTCTGAAATCGGGGGTCTCTGAAATCGACGATCTCTGAAATCAGGGATCTCTGAAATTGAAGATCTCTGAAATCAAGGATCTCAGAATTCGGGGATCTCTGAAATTGAGGATCTCTGAAATCGGTGATCTCTGAACTCGAGGATGTCTGAAATCGGGGCTCTCTGAAATTGAAGATCTCTGAAATCGGGGATCTCTGAAATCGAAGATCTCTGAAATCAGGGATCTCTGAAATCGAAGATCTCTGAAATCAAGGATCTCTGAAATCGGTGATCACTGAAATTGGGGATCTCTGAAATTGGGGATCTCTGAAATCGGGGGGCTCTGAAATCGAGGTCTCTGATATTGGGATCTCAGAAATCGAGGATCTCTGAAATCAAAGATCTCTGAAATCGAGGAGCTCTAAAATCGGGGATCTCTGAAATCGGGGATCTCTAAAATTGGGGATCTCTGAAATCGAGGATCTCTGAAATCGAAGATCTCTGAAATTGGGGATCTCTGAAATCGGGATCTCTGAAATCAGGGGATCTCTGAAATCGAGGATCTCTGAAATCGAAGATCTCTGAAATCGGGGATCTCTGAAATCGGGGATCTCTGAAATCGGGGATCTCTGAAATCGGGGGATCTCTGAAATTGAGGCTCTCTGAAATCAGGGATCTCTGAAATTGAGGATGTCTGAAATCGGTGATCTCTGAAATCGAGGGTGTCTGAAATCGAGGATGTCTGTAATCGAAGATCTCTGAAATCGAGGATCTCTGAAATCAAGGATCTCTGAAATCGAAGATCTCTGAAATCGAGGATCTCTGAAATCGGGGATCTCTGAAATCGGGGATCTCTGAAATCGAAGATCTCTGAAATTGAGGATCTCTACAATCGAGGATCTCTGAAATCAGGGATCTCTGAAATCGGGGGAATCTGAAATCGGGGATTCTGAAATCGAAGATCTCTGAAATCGGGGATCTCTGAAATCGGGGGAATCTGAAATTGGGGATCTCTGAAATTGAGGATCTCTGAAATCGGGGATCTCTGAAATCGAAGATCTCTGAAATCGAGGATCTCTGAAATCGAGGGTCTGAAATCGAGGATCTCTGAAATTGAGGATCTCTGAAATCGGTGATCTCTGAACTTGAGGATGTCAGAAATCGGGGCTCTCTGAAATTGAAGATCTCTGAAATCGGGGATCTCTGAAATTGAAGATCTCTGAAATCGGGGATCTCTGAAATCGAAGATCTCTGAAATCAAGGATCTCTGAAATTGGTGATCACTGAAATCGGGGATCTCTGAAATCGAGGATCTCTGAAATCGGGGATCTCAGAAATTGAGGATCTCTGAAATCGGGGATCGCAGAAATCGAGGATCTCTGAAATCAAGGATCTCTGAAATCAAAGATCTCTGAAATCGAGGATCTCTAAAATCGGGGATCTCTGAAATCGGGGATCTCTGAAATCAGGGGATCTCTGAAAACGAGGATCTCTGAAATCGAAGATCTCTGAAATTGGGGATCTCTGAAATCGGGGATCTCTGAAATCGGGGATCTCTGAAATCAGTGATCACTGAAATTGAGGATCTCTGAAATCAAGGATCTCTGAAATTGTGGATCCCTGAAATCAAAGATCTCTGAAATCAAGGATCTCTGAAATCGGTGATCACTGAAATCGGGGATCTCTGAAATCAAGGATCTCTGAAATCAGGGGGTCTCTGAAATCGAGGATCTCTGAAATCAGGGATCTCAGAAATCGAGGATCTCTGAAATCAAGCATCTCTGAAATCAAACATCTCTGAAATAGAGGATCTATGAAATCGAGGATCTCTGAAATCAGGGATCTCTGAAATCGGGGATCTCTGAAATGGGAGATTCTGAAATCAAGGATCTCTGAAATCGAAGATCTCTGAAATGTGGGATCTCTGAAATCGGGGATCTCTGAAATCGGGGGATCTCTGAAATCGAGGCTCTCTGAAATCGATGATCTCTGAAATCGGTGATCTCTGAAATCGAGGATGTCTGAAATCGAGGATATCTGAAATCAGGGACCTCTGAACTCGAGGATGTCTGAAATCGGTGATCTCTGAAATCGAGGGTGTCTGAAATCGAGGATGTCTGAAATCGGGGATCTCTGAAATCGAGGGTCTGAAATCGAGGATCTCTGAAATTGAGGATCTCTGAAATCGGTGATCTCTGAACTTGAGGATGTCTGAAATCGGGGCTCTCTGAAATTGAAGATCTCTGAAATCAGGGATCTCTGAAATCGAAGATCTCTGAAATCGGGGATCTCTGAAATCGAAGATCTCTGAAATCAAGGATCTCTGAAATTTGTGATCACTGAAATCGGGGATCTCTGAAATCGGGGATCTCTGAAATCGGGGGTCTCTGAAATCGAGGATCTCTGAAATCGGGGATCTCAGAAATCGGGGATCTCTGAAATCGGGGATCTCTGAAATCGGGGATCACTGAAATCGAGGATCTCTGAAATCAAGGATCTCTGAAATCGGAGATCTCTGAAATCAAAGATCTCTGAAATCAAGGATCTCTGAAATCGGTGATCACTGAAATCGGGGATCTCTGAAATCAAGGATCTCTGAAATCAGGGGGTCTCTGAAATCGAGGATCTCTGAAATCAGAGATCTCAGAAATCGAGGGTCTCTGAAATCGAGGATCTCTGAAATCAAAGATCTCTGAAATAGAGGATCTATGAAATCGAGGATCTCTGAAATCGGGGATCTCTGAAATCGGGGATCTCTGAAATCAGAGATCTCTGAAATCGAGGATCTCTGAAATTGAGGATCTCTACAATCGAGGATCTCTGAAATCAGGGGTCTCTGAAATCGGGGGAATCTGAAATCGGGGATTTCTGAAATCGAAGATCTCTGAAATCGGGGATCTCTGAAATCGGGGGAATCTGAAATTGGGGATCTCTGAAATTGAGGATCTCTGAAATCGGGGATCTCTGAAATCGAGGATCTCTGAAATCGAGGGTCTGAAATCGGGGATCTCTGAAATCGAGGATCTCTGAAATCAGGGATCTCAGAAATTGAGGATCTCTGAAATCGGGGATCGCAGAAATTGAGGATCTCTGAAATCGGGGATCTCTGAAATCGAAGATCTCTGAAATCGAGGATCTCTGAAATCGAGGGTCTGAAATCGGGGATCTCTGAAATCGAGGATCTCTGAAATCAGGGATCTCAGAAATTGAGGATCTCTGAAATCGGGGATCGCAGAAATCAAGGATCTCTGAAATCAAAGATCTCTGAAATCGAGGATCTCTAAAATCGGGGATCTCTGAAATCGGGGATCTCTGAAATCAGGGGATCTCTGAAAATGAGGATCTCTGAAATCGAAGATCTCTGAAATTGGGGATCACTGAAATCGGGGATCTCTGAAATCGGGGATCTCTGAAATCGGTGATCACTGAAATCGAGGATCTCTGAAATCAAGGATCTCTGAAATCGTGGATACCTGAAATCAAAGATCTCTGAAATCAAGGATCTCTGAAATCGGTGATCACTGAAATCGGGATCTCTGAAATCAAGGATCTCTGAAATCAGGGGGTCTCTGAAATCGAGGATCTCTGAAATCAGGGATCTCAGAAATCGAGGATTTCTGAAATCGAGCATCTCTGAAATCAAAGATCTCTGAAATAGAGGATCTATGAAATCGAGGATCTCTGAAATCAGGGATCTCTGAAATCGGGGATCTCTGAAATGGGGGATTCTGAAATCGAGGATCTCTGAAATCGAAGATCTCTGAAATCTGGGATCTCTGAAATCGGGGATCTCTGAAATCGGGGGATCTCTGAAATCGAGGCTCTCTGAAATCGATGATCTCTGAAATCGGTGAGCTCTGAAATTGAGGATGTCTGAAATCGAGGATCTCTGAAATTAGGGACCTCTGAACTCAAGGATGTCTGAAATCGGTGATCTCTGAAATCGAGGGTGTCTGAAATCGAGGATGTCTGAAATCGGGGATCTCTGAAATCGAGGGTCTGAAATCGAGGATCTCTGAAATTGAGGATCTCTGAAATCGGTGATCTCTGAACTTGAGGATGTCTGAAATCGGGGCTCTCTGAAATTGGAGATCTCTGAAATCAGGGATCTCTGAAATCGAAGATCTCTGAAATTGGGGATCTCTGAAATCGAAGATCTCTGAAATCAAGGATCTCTGAAATTGGTGATCACTGAAATCGGGGATATATGAAATTGGGGATCTCTGAAATCGGGGTCTCTGAAATCGAGGATCTCTGAAATCGGGGATCTCAGAAATCGGGGATCTCTGAAATCAGGGGATCTCTGAAATCGGGGATCACTAAAATCGAGGATCTCTGAAATCAAGGATCTCTGAAATCGGGGATCTCTGAAATCAAAGGTCTCTGAAATCAAGGATCTCTGAAATCGGTGATCACTGAAATCGGGGATCTCTGAAATCAAGGACTCTCAAATCAGGGGTTCTCTGAAATTGAGGATCTCTGAAATCGGGGATCTCAGAATTCGAGGATCTCTGAAATCGAGGATCTCTGAAATCAAAGGTCTCTGAAATAGAGGATCTATGAAATCGAGGATCTCTGAAATCGGGGATCTCTGAAATCGGGGATCTCTGAAATCAGGGATTCTGAAATCGAGGATCTCTGAAATCGAAGATCGCTGAAATCTGGGATCCCTGAAATCGGGGATCTCTGAAATCGGGGGATCTCTGAAATCGAGGCTCTCTGAAATCGATGATCTCTGAAATCGGTGATCTCTGAAATCGAGGATCTCTGAAGTCGGGGATCTCAGAAATCGGGGATCTCTGAAATCGGGGATCTCTGAAATCGGGGATCACTAAAATCAAGGATCTCTGAAATCAAGGATCTCTGAAATCGGGGATCTCTGAAATCAAAGATCTCTGAAATCAAGGATCTCTGAAATCGGTGATCACTGAAATCGGGGATCTCTGAAATCAAGGATCTCTGAAATCAGGGGTTCTCTGAAATCGAGGATCTCTGAAATCGGGGATCTCTGAAATTGGGGATATCTGAAATCGGGGTCTCTGAAATCGAGGATCTCTGAAATCGGGGATCTCTGAAATTGGGGATCTTTGAAATCGGGGATCTCTGAAATCGGGGATCACTAAAATCGAGGATCTCTGAAATCAAGGATCTCTGAAATCGGGGATCTCTGAAATCAAAGATCTCTGAAATCAAGGATCTCTGAAGTCGGTGATCACTGAAATCGGGGATCTCTGAAATCAAGGATCCCTGAAATCAGGGGTTCTCTGAAATCGAGGATCTCTGAAATCGGGGATCGCAGAATTCGAGGATCTCTGAAATCGAGGATCTCTGAAATCAAAGATCTCTGAAATAGAGGATCTATGAAATCGAGGATCTCTGAAATCGGGGATCTCTGAAATCGGGGATCTCTGAAATCAGGGATTCTGAAATCGAGGATCTCTGAAATCGAAGATCGCTGAAATCTGGGATCTCTGAAATCGGGGATCTCTGAAATCGGGGATCTCTGAAATCGAGGCTCTCTGAAATCGATGATCTCTGAAATCGGTGATCTCTGAAATCGAGGATCTCTGAAATCGGGGATCTCAGAAATTGGGGATCTCTGAAATCGGGGATCTCTGAAATCGGGGATCACTAAAATCGAGGATCTCTGAAATCAAGGATCTCTGAAATCGGGGATCTCTGAAATCAAAGATCTCTGAAATCAAGGATCTCTGAAAACGGTGATCACTGAAATCGGGGATCTCTGAAATCAAGGATCTCTGAAATCAGGGGTTCTCTGAAATCGAGGATCTCTGAAATCGGGGATCTCAGAATTCGAGGATCTCTGAAATCGAGGATCTCTGAAATCAAAGATCTCTGAAATAGAGGATCTATGAAATCGAGGATTTCTGAAATCGAGGATCTCTGAAATCGGGGATCTCTGAAATCAGGGATTCTGAAATCGAGGATCTCTGAAATCGAAGATCGCTGAAATCTGGGATCTCTGAAATCGGGGATCTCTGAAATCGGGGGATCTCTGAAATCGAGGCTCCCTGAAATCGATGATCTCTGAAATCGGTGATCTCTGAAATCGAGGATGTCTGAAATCGAGGATCTCTGAAATCAGGGACCTCTGAAATCGAGGATGTCTGAAATCGGTGATCTCTGAAATCGAGGGTGTCTGAAATCGAGGATCTCTGAAATCGAGGATCTCTGAAATCGAGGATCTCTGAAATCGGTGATCTCTGAAATCAGGGATCTCTGAAATCGAAGATCTCTGAAATTGGGGATCTCTAAAATCGAGGATTTCTGAAATCAGGGATCTCTGAAATCGGGGGAATCTGAAATCGGGTATCTCTGAAATCGAATATCTCTGAAATCGAGGATCTCTGAAATCGAGGATCTCTGAAATCGGGGATCTCTGAAATCGGGGATCTCTGAAATCAGGGATTCTGAAATCGAGGATCTCTGAAATCGAAGATCGCTGAAATCTGGGATCTCTGAAATCGGGGATCTCTGAAATCGGGGGATCTCTGAAATCGAGGCTCTCTGAAATCGATGATCTCTGAAATCGGTGATCTCTGAAATCGAGGATCTCTGAAATCGGGGATCTCAGAAATTGGGGATCTCTGAAATCGGGGATCTCTGAAATCGGGGATCACTAAAATCGAGGATCTCTGAAATCAAGGATCTCTGAAATCGGGGATCTCTGAAATCAAAGATCTCTGAAATCAAGGATCTCTGAAAACGGTGATCACTGAAATCGGGGATCTCTGAAATCAAGGATCTCTGAAATCAGGGGTTCTCTGAAATCGAGGATCTCTGAAATCGGGGATCTCAGAATTCGAGGATCTCTGAAATCGAGGATCTCTGAAATCAAAGATCTCTGAAATAAAGGATCTATGAAATCGAGGATCTCTGAAATCGAGGATCTCTGAAATCGGGGATCTCTGAAATCAGGGATTCTGAAATCGAGGCTCTCTGAAATCGAAGATCGCTGAAATCTGGGATCTCTGAAATCGGGGATCTCTGAAATCGGGGGATCTCTGAAATCGAGGCTCCCTGAAATCGATGATCTCTGAAATCAGTGATCTCTGAAATCGAGGATGTCTGAAATCGAGGATCTCTGAAATCAGGGACCTCTGAAATCGAGGATGTCTGAAATCGGTGATCTCTGAAATCGAGGGTGTCTGAAATCGAGGATCTCTGAAATCGAGGATCTCTGAAATCGAGGATCTCTGAAATCGGTGATCTCTGAAATCGGGGATCTCTGAAATCGAAGATCTCTGAAATTGGGGATCTCTAAAATCGAGGATTTCTGAAATCAGGGATCTCTGAAATCGGGGGAATCTGAAATCGGGTATCTCTGAAATCGAATATCTCTGAAATCGGGGATCTCTGAAATCGAGGATTTCTGAAATCGAGGATCTCTGAAATCGGGGATCTCTGAAATCGGGGATCTCTGAAATCGAAGATCTCTGAAATCGGGGATCTCTACAATCGAGTATCTCTGAAATCAGGGATCTCTGAAATCGGGGGAATCTGAAATCGGTGATCTCTGAAATCGAAGATCTCTGAAATCGGGGGATCTCTGAAATCGGGGGAATCTGAAATTGGGGATCTCTGAAATCGAAGATCTCTGAAATCGACGATCTCTGAAATCAGGGATCTCTGAAATTGAAGATCTCTGAAATCAAGGATCTCAGAATTCGGGGATCTCTGAAATTGAGGATCTCTGAAATCGGTGATCTCTGAACTCGAGGATGTCTGAAATCGGGGCTCTCTGAAATTGAAGATCTCTGAAATCGGGGATCTCTGAAATCGAAGATCTCTGAAATCAGGGATCTCTGAAATCGAAGATCTCTGAAATCAAGGATCTCTGAAATCGGTGATCACTGAAATTGGGGATCTCTGAAATTGGGGATCTCTGAAATCGGGGGGCTCTGAAATCGAGGTCTCTGATATTGGGATCTCAGAAATCGAGGATCTCTGAAATCAAAGATCTCTGAAATCGAGGAGCTCTAAAATCGGGGATCTCTGAAATCGGGGATCTCTAAAATCGGGGATCTCTGAAATCGAGGATCTCTGAAATCGAAGATCTCTGAAATTGGGGATCTCTGAAATCGGGATCTCTGAAATCAGGGGATCTCTGAAATCGAGGATCTCTGAAATCGAAGATCTCTGAAATCGGGGATCTCTGAAATCGGGGATCTCTGAAATCGGGGATCTCTGAAATCGGGGGATCTCTGAAATTGAGGCTCTCTGAAATCAGGGATCTCTGAAATTGAGGATGTCTGAAATCGGTGATCTCTGAAATCGAGGGTGTCTGAAATCGAGGATGTCTGTAATCGAAGATCTCTGAAATCGAGGATCTCTGAAATCAAGGATCTCTGAAATCGAAGATCTCTGAAATCGAGGATCTCTGAAATCGGGGATCTCTGAAATCGGGGATCTCTGAAATCGGGGATCTCTGAAATCGAAGATCTCTGAAATTGAGGATCTCTACAATCGAGGATCTCTGAAATCAGGGATCTCTGAAATCGGGGGAATCTGAAATCGGGGATTCTGAAATCGAAGATCTCTGAAATCGGGGATCTCTGAAATCGGGGGAATCTGAAATTGGGGATCTCTGAAATTGAGGATCTCTGAAATCGGGGATCTCTGAAATCGAAGATCTCTGAAATCGAGGATCTCTGAAATCGAGGGTCTGAAATCGAGGATCTCTGAAATTGAGGATCTCTGAAATCGGTGATCTCTGAACTTGAGGATGTCAGAAATCGGGGCTCTCTGAAATTGAAGATCTCTGAAATCGGGGATCTCTGAAATTGAAGATCTCTGAAATCGGGGATCTCTGAAATCGAAGATCTCTGAAATCAAGGATCTCTGAAATTGGTGATCACTGAAATCGGGGATCTCTGAAATCGAGGATCTCTGAAATCGGGGATCTCAGAAATTGAGGATCTCTGAAATTGGGGTCGCAGAAATCGAGGATCTCTGAAATCAAGGATCTCTGAAATCAAAGATCTCTGAAATCGAGGATCTCTAAAATCGGGGATCTCTGAAATCGGGGATCTCTGAAATCAGGGGATCTCTGAAAACGAGGATCTCTGAAATCGAAGATCTCTGAAATTGGGGATCTCTGAAATCGGGGATCTCTGAAATCGGGGATCTCTGAAATCAGTGATCACTGAAATTGAGGATCTCTGAAATCAAGGATCTCTGAAATTGTGGATCCCTGAAATCAAAGATCTCTGAAATCAAGGATCTCTGAAATCGGTGATCACTGAAATCGGGGATCTCTGAAATCAAGGATCTCTGAAATCAGGGGGTCTCTGAAATCGAGGATCTCTGAAATCAGGGATCTCAGAAATCGAGGATCTCTGAAATCAAGCATCTCTGAAATCAAACATCTCTGAAATAGAGGATCTGTGAAATCGAGGATCTCTGAAATCAGGGATCTCTGAAATCGGGGATCTCTGAAATGGGAGATTCTGAAATCAAGGATCTCTGAAATCGAAGATCTCTGAAATGTGGGATCTCTGAAATCGGGGATCTCTGAAATCGGGGGATCTCTGAAATCGAGGCTCTCTGAAATCGATGATCTCTGAAATCGGTGATCTCTGAAATCGAGGATGTCTGAAATCGAGGATATCTGAAATCAGGGACCTCTGAACTCGAGGATGTCTGAAATCGGTGATCTCTGAAATCGAGGGTGTCTGAAATCGAGGATGTCTGAAATCGGGGATCTCTGAAATCGAGGGTCTGAAATCGAGGATCTCTGAAATTGAGGATCTCTGAAATCGGTGATCTCTGAACTTGAGGATGTCTGAAATCGGGGCTCTCTGAAATTGAAGATCTCTGAAATCAGGGATCTCTGAAATCGAAGATCTCTGAAATCGGGGATCTCTGAAATCGAAGATCTCTGAAATCAAGGATCTCTGAAATTGGTGATCACTGAAATCGGGGATCTCTGAAATCGGGGATCTCTGAAATCGGGGGTCTCTGAAATCGAGGATCTCTGAAATCGGGGATCTCAGAAATCGGGGATCTCAGAAATCGGGGATCTCTGAAATCGGGGATCTCTGAAATCGGGGATCACTGAAATCGAGGATCTCTGAAATCAAGGATCTCTGAAATCGGAGATCTCTGAAATCAAAGATCTCTGAAATCAAGGATCTCTGAAATCGGTGATCACTGAAATCGGGGATCTCTGAAATCAAGGATCTCTGAAATCAGGGGGTCTCTGAAATCGAGGATCTCTGAAATCAGAGATCTCAGAAATCGAGGGTCTCTGAAATCGAGGATCTCTGAAATCAAAGATCTCTGAAATAGAGGATCTATGAAATCGAGGATCTCTGAAATCGGGGATCTCTGAAATCGGGGATCTCTGAAATCAGAGATCTCTGAAATCGAGGATCTCTGAAATTGAGGATCTCTACAATCGAGGATCTCTGAAATCAGGTGTCTCTGAAATCGGGGGAATCTGAAATCGGGGATTTCTGAAATCGAAGATCTCTGAAATCGGGGATCTCTGAAATCGGGGGAATCTGAAATTGGGGATCTCTGAAATTGAGGATCTCTGAAATCGGGGATCTCTGAAATCGAGGATCTCTGAAATCGAGGGTCTGAAATCGGGGATCTCTGAAATCGAGGATCTCTGAAATCAGGGATCTCAGAAATTGAGGATCTCTGAAATCGGGGATCGCAGAAATTGAGGATCTCTGAAATCGGGGATCTCTGAAATCGAAGATCTCTGAAATCGAGGATCTCTGAAATCAAGGGTCTGAAATCGGGGATCTCTGAAATCGAGGATCTCTGAAATCAGGGATCTCAGAAATTGAGGATCTCTGAAATCGGGGATCACAGAAATCAAGGATCTCTGAAATCAAAGATCTCTGAAATCGAGGATCTCTAAAATCGGGGATCTCTGAAATCGGGGATCTCTGAAATCAGGGGATCTCTGAAAATGAGGATCTCTGAAATCGAAGATCTCTGAAATTGGGGATCTCTGAAATCGGGGATCTCTGAAATCGGGGATCTCTGAAATCGGTGATCACTGAAATCGAGGATCTCTGAAATCAAGGATCTCTGAAATCGTGGATACCTGAAATCAAAGATCTCTGAAATCAAGGATCTCTGAAATCGGTGATCACTGAAATCGGGGATCTCTGAAATCAAGGATCTCTGAAATCAGGGGGTCTCTGAAATCGAGGATCTCTGAAATCAGGGATCTCAGAAATCGAGGATTTCTGAAATCGAGCATCTCTGAAATCAAAGATCTCTGAAATAGAGGATCTATGAAATCGAGGATCTCTGAAATCAGGGATCTCTGAAATCGGGGATCTCTGAAATGGGGGATTCTGAAATCGAGGATCTCTGAAATCGAAGATCTCTGAAATCTGGGATCTCTGAAATCGGGGATCTCTGAAATCGGGGGATCTCTGAAATCGAGGCTCTCTGAAATCGATGATCTCTGAAATCGGTGAGCTCTGAAATTGAGGATGTCTGAAATCGAGGATCTCTGAAATTAGGGACCTCTGAACTCAAGGATGTCTGAAATCGGTGATCTCTGAAATCGAGGGTGTCTGAAATCGAGGATGTCTGAAATCGGGGATCTCTGAAATCGAGGGTCTGAAATCGAGGATCTCTGAAATTGAGGATCTCTGAAATCGGTGATCTCTGAACTTGAGGATGTCTGAAATCGGGGCTCTCTGAAATTGAAGATCTCTGAAATCAGGGATCTCTGAAATCGAAGATCTCTGAAATTGGGGATCTCTGAAATCGAAGATCTCTGAAATCAAGGATCTCTGAAATTGGTGATCACTGAAATCGGGGATATATGAAATTGGGGATCTCTGAAATCGGGGTCTCTGAAATCGAGGATCTCTGAAATCGGGGATCTCAGAAATCGGGGATCTCTGAAATCAGGGGATCTCTGAAATCGGGGATCACTAAAATCGAGGATCTCTGAAATCAAGGATCTCTGAAATCGGGGATCTCTGAAATCAAGGATCTCTGAAATCGGTGATCACTGAAATCGGGGATCTCTGAAATCAAGGACTCTCAAATCAGGGGTTCTCTGAAATTGAGGATCTCTGAAATCGGGGATCTCAGAATTCGAGGATCTCTGAAATCGAGGATCTCTGAAATCAAAGGTCTCTGAAATAGAGGATCTATGAAATCGAGGATCTCTGAAATCGGGGATCTCTGAAATCGGGGATCTCTGAAATCAGGGATTCTGAAATCGAGGATCTCTGAAATCGAAGATCGCTGAAATCTGGGATCCCTGAAATCGGGGATCTCTGAAATCGGGGGATCTCTGAAATCGAGGCTCTCTGAAATCGATGATCTCTGAAATCGGTGATCTCTGAAATCGAGGATCTCTGAAGTCGGGGATCTCAGAAATCGGGGATCTCTGAAATCGGGGATCTCTGAAATCGGGGATCACTAAAATCAAGGATCTCTGAAATCAAGGATCTCTGAAATCGGGGATCTCTGAAATCAAAGATCTCTGAAATCAAGGATCTCTGAAATCGGTGATCACTGAAATCGGGGATCTCTGAAATCAAGGATCTCTGAAATCAGGGGTTCTCTGAAATCGAGGATCTCTGAAATCGGGGATCTCTGAAATTGGGGATATCTGAAATCGGGGTCTCTGAAATCGAGGATCTCTGAAATCGGGGATCTCTGAAATTGGGGATCTTTGAAATCGGGGATCTCTGAAATCGGGGATCACTAAAATCGAGGATCTCTGAAATCAAGGATCTCTGAAATCGGGGATCTCTGAAATCAAAGATCTCTGAAATCAAGGATCTCTGAAGTCGGTGATCACTGAAATCGGGGATCTCTGAAATCAAGGATCCCTGAAATCAGGGGTTCTCTGAAATCGAGGATCTCTGAAATCGGGGATCGCAGAATTCGAGGATCTCTGAAATCGAGGATCTCTGAAATCAAAGATCTCTGAAATAGAGGATCTATGAAATCGAGGATCTCTGAAATCGGGGATCTCTGAAATCGGGGATCTCTGAAATCAGGGATTCTGAAATCGAGGATCTCTGAAATCGAAGATCGCTGAAATCTGGGATCTCTGAAATCGGGGATCTCTGAAATCGGGGATCTCTGAAATCGAGGCTCTCTGAAATCGATGATCTCTGAAATCGGTGATCTCTGAAATCGAGGATCTCTGAAATCGGGGATCTCAGAAATTGGGGATCTCTGAAATCGGGGATCTCTGAAATCGGGGATCACTAAAATCGAGGATCTCTGAAATCAAGGATCTCTGAAATCGGGGATCTCTGAAATCAAAGATCTCTGAAATCAAGGATCTCTGAAAACGGTGATCACTGAAATCGGGGATCTCTGAAATCAAGGATCTCTGAAATCAGGGGTTCTCTGAAATCGAGGATCTCTGAAATCGGGGATCTCAGAATTCGAGGATCTCTGAAATCGAGGATCTCTGAAATCAAAGATCTCTGAAATAGAGGATCTATGAAATCGAGGATCTCTGAAATCGAGGATCTCTGAAATCGGGGATCTCTGAAATCAGGGATTCTGAAATCGAGGATCTCTGAAATCGAAGATCGCTGAAATCTGGGATCTCTGAAATCGGGGATCTCTGAAATCGGGGGATCTCTGAAATCGAGGCTCCCTGAAATCGATGATCTCTGAAATCGGTGATCTCTGAAATCGAGGATGTCTGAAATCGAGGATCTCTGAAATCAGGGACCTCTGAAATCGAGGATGTCTGAAATCGGTGATCTCTGAAATCGAGGGTGTCTGAAATCGAGGATCTCTGAAATCGAGGATCTCTGAAATCGAGGATCTCTGAAATCGGTGATCTCTGAAATCGGGGATCTCTGAAATCGAAGATCTCTGAAATTGGGGATCTCTAAAATCGAGGATTTCTGAAATCAGGGATCTCTGAAATCGGGGGAATCTGAAATCGGGTATCTCTGAAATCGAATATCTCTGAAATCGTGGATCTCTGAAATCGAGGATCTCTGAAATCGAGGATCACTGAAATCGGGGATCTCTGAAATCAAGGATCCCTGAAATCAGGGGTTCTCTGAAATCGAGGATCTCTGAAATCGGGGATCGCAGAATTCGAGGATCTCTGAAATCGAGGATCTCTGAAATCAAAGATCTCTGAAATAGAGGATCTATGAAATCGAGGATCTCTGAAATCGGGGATCTCTGAAATCGGGGATCTCTGAAATCAGGGATTCTGAAATCGAGGATCTCTGAAATCGAAGATCGCTGAAATCTGGGATCTCTGAAATCGGGGATCTCTGAAATCGGGGATCTCTGAAATCGAGGCTCTCTGAAATCGATGATCTCTGAAATCGGTGATCTCTGAAATCGAGGATCTCTGAAATCGGGGATCTCAGAAATTGGGGATCTCTGAAATCGGGGATCTCTGAAATCGGGGATCACTAAAATCGAGGATCTCTGAAATCAAGGATCTCTGAAATCGGGGATCTCTGAAATCAAAGATCTCTGAAATCAAGGATCTCTGAAAACGGTGATCACTGAAATCGGGGATCTCTGAAATCAAGGATCTCTGAAATCAGGGGTTCTCTGAAATCGAGGATCTCTGAAATCGGGGATCTCAGAATTCGAGGATCTCTGAAATCGAGGATCTCTGAAATCAAAGATCTCTGAAATAGAGGATCTATGAAATCGAGGATTTCTGAAATCGAGGATCTCTGAAATCGGGGATCTCTGAAATCAGGGATTCTGAAATCGAGGATCTCTGAAATCGAAGATCGCTGAAATCTGGGATCTCTGAAATCGGGGATCTCTGAAATCGGGGGATCTCTGAAATCGAGGCTCCCTGAAATCGATGATCTCTGAAATCGGTGATCTCTGAAATCGAGGATGTCTGAAATCGAGGATCTCTGAAATCAGGGACCTCTGAAATCGAGGATGTCTGAAATCGGTGATCTCTGAAATCGAGGGTGTCTGAAATCGAGGATCTCTGAAATCGAGGATCTCTGAAATCGAGGATCTCTGAAATCGGTGATCTCTGAAATCGGGGATCTCTGAAATCGAAGATCTCTGAAATTGGGGATCTCTAAAATCGAGGATTTCTGAAATCAGGGATCTCTGAAATCGGGGGAATCTGAAATCGGGTATCTCTGAAATCGAATATCTCTGAAATCGAGGATCTCTGAAATCGAGGATCTCTGAAATCGAGGATCTCTGAAATCGGGGATCTCTGAAATCGGGGATCTCTGAAATCAGGGATTCTGAAATCGAGGATCTCTGAAATCGAAGATCGCTGAAATCTGGGATCTCTGAAATCGGGGATCTCTGAAATCGGGGGATCTCTGAAATCGAGGCTCTCTGAAATCGATGATCTCTGAAATCGGGGATCTCAGAAATTGGGGATCTCTGAAATCGGGGATCTCTGAAATCGGGGATCACTAAAATCGAGGATCTCTGAAATCAAGGATCTCTGAAATCGGGGATCTCTGAAATCAAAGATCTCTGAAATCAAGGATCTCTGAAAATGGTGATCACTGAAATCGGGGATCTCTGAAATCAAGGATCTCTGAAATCAGGGGTTCTCTGAAATCGAGGATCTCTGAAATCGGGGATCTCAGAATTCGAGGATCTCTGAAATCGAGGATCTCTGAAATCAAAGATCTCTGAAATAGAGGATCTATGAAATCGAGGATCTCTGAAATCGAGGATCTCTGAAATCGGGGATCTCTGAAATCAGGGATTCTGAAATCGAGGATCTCTGAAATCGAAGATCGCTGAAATCTGGGATCACTGAAATCGGGGATCTCTGAAATCGGGGGATCTCTGAAATCGAGGCTCCCTGAAATCGATGATCTCTGAAATCGGTGATCTCTGAAATCGAGGATGTCTGAAATCGAGGATCTCTGAAATCAGGGACCTCTGAAATCGAGGATGTCTGAAATCGGTGATCTCTGAAATCGAGGGTGTCTGAAATCGAGGATCTCTGAAATCGAGGATCTCTGAAATCGAGGATCTCTGAAATCGGTGATCTCTGAAATCGGGGATCTCTGAAATCGAAGATCTCTGAAATTGGGGATCTCTAAAATCGAGGATTTCTGAAATCAGGGATCTCTGAAATCGGGGGAATCTGAAATCGGGTATCTCTGAAATCGAATATCTCTGAAATCGAGGATCTCTGAAATCGAGGATCTCTGAAATCGGGGATCTCTGAAATCGGGGATCTCTGAAATCAGGGATTCTGAAATCGAGGATCTCTGAAATCGAAGATCGCTGAAATCTGGGATCTCTGAAATCGGGGATCTCTGAAATCGGGGGATCTCTGAAATCGAGGCTCTCTGAAATCGATGATCTCTGAAATCGGTGATCTCTGAAATCGAGGATCTCTGAAATCGGGGATCTCAGAAATTGGGGATCTCTGAAATCGGGGATCTCTGAAATCGGGGATCACTAAAATCGAGGATCTCTGAAATCAAGGATCTCTGAAATCGGGGATCTCTGAAATCAAAGATCTCTGAAATCAAGGATCTCTGAAAACGGTGATCACTGAAATCGGGGATCTCTGAAATCAAGGATCTCTGAAATCAGGGGTTCTCTGAAATCGAGGATCTCTGAAATCGGGGATCTCAGAATTCGAGGATCTCTGAAATCAAGGATCTCTGAAATCGGGGATCTCTGAAATCAAAGATCTCTGAAATCAAGGATCTCTGAAAACGGTGATCACTGAAATCGGGGGATCTCTGAAATCGAGGCTCTCTGAAATCGATGATCTCTGAAATCGGTGAGCTCTGAAATTGAGGATGTCTGAAATCGAGGATCTCTGAAATTAGGGACCTCTGAACTCAAGGATGTCTGAAATCGGTGATCTCTGAAATCGAGGGTGTCTGAAATCGAGGATGTCTGAAATCGGGGATCTCTGAAATCGAGGGTCTGAAATCGAGGATCTCTGAAATTGAGGATCTCTGAAATCGGTGATCTCTGAACTTGAGGATGTCTGAAATCGGGGCTCTCTGAAATTGAAGATCTCTGAAATCAGGGATCTCTGAAATCGAAGATCTCTGAAATTGGGGATCTCTGAAATCGAAGATCTCTGAAATCAAGGATCTCTGAAATTGGTGATCACTGAAATCGGGGATATATGAAATTGGGGATCTCTGAAATCGGGGTCTCTGAAATCGAGGATCTCTGAAATCGGGGATCTCAGAAATCGGGGATCTCTGAAATCAGGGGATCTCTGAAATCGGGGATCACTAAAATCGAGGATCTCTGAAATCAAGGACCTCTGAAATCGGGGATCTCTGAAATCAAGGATCTCTGAAATCGGTGATCACTGAAATCGGGGATCTCTGAAATCAAGGACTCTCAAATCAGGGGTTCTCTGAAATTGAGGATCTCTGAAATCGGGGATCTCAGAATTCGAGGATCTCTGAAATCGAGGATCTCTGAAATCAAAGGTCTCTGAAATAGAGGATCTATGAAATCGAGGATCTCTGAAATCGGGGATCTCTGAAATCGGGGATCTCTGAAATCAGGGATTCAGAAATCGAGGATCTCTGAAATCGAAGATCGCTGAAATCTGGGATCCCTGAAATCGGGGATCTCTGAAATCGGGGGATCTCTGAAATCGAGGCTCTCTGAAATCGATGATCTCTGAAGTCGGGGATCTCAGAAATCGGGGATCTCTGAAATCGGGGATCTCTGAAATCGGGGATCACTAAAATCAAGGATCTCTGAAATCAAGAATCTCTGAAATCGGGGATCTCTGAAATCAAAGATCTCTGAAATCAAGGATCTCTGAAATCGGTGATCACTGAAATCGGGGATCTCTGAAATCAAGGATCTCTGAAATCAGGGGTTCTCTGAAATCGAGGATCTCTGAAATCGGGGATCTCAGAATTCGAGGATCTCTGAAATCGAGGATCTCTGAAATCAAAGATCTCTGAAATAGAGGATCTATGAAATCGAGGATCTCTGAAATCGAGGATCTCTGAAATCGGGGATCTCTGAAATCAGGGATTCTGAAATCGAGGATCTCTGAAATCGAAGATCGCTGAAATCTGGGATCACTGAAATCGGGGATCTCTGAAATCGGGGGATCTCTGAAATCGAGGCTCCCTGAAATCGATGATCTCTGAAATCGGTGATCTCTGAAATCGAGGATGTCTGAAATCGAGGATCTCTGAAATCAGGGACCTCTGAAATCGAGGATGTCTGAAATCGGTGATCTCTGAAATCGAGGGTGTCTGAAATCGAGGATCTCTGAAATCGAGGATCTCTGAAATCGAGGATCTCTGAAATCGGTGATCTCTGAAATCGGGGATCTCTGAAATCGAAGATCTCTGAAATTGGGGATCTCTAAAATCGAGGATTTCTGAAATCAGGGATCTCTGAAATCGGGGGAATCTGAAATCGGGTATCTCTGAAATCGAATATCTCTGAAATCGAGGATCTCTGAAATCGAGGATCTCTGAAATCGGGGATCTCTGAAATCGGGGATCTCTGAAATCAGGGATTCTGAAATCGAGGATCTCTGAAATCGAAGATCGCTGAAATCTGGGATCTCTGAAATCGGGGATCTCTGAAATCGGGGGATCTCTGAAATCGAGGCTCTCTGAAATCGATGATCTCTGAAATCGGTGATCTCTGAAATCGAGGATCTCTGAAATCGGGGATCTCAGAAATTGGGGATCTCTGAAATCGGGGATCTCTGAAATCGGGGATCACTAAAATCGAGGATCTCTGAAATCAAGGATCTCTGAAATCGGGGATCTCTGAAATCAAAGATCTCTGAAATCAAGGATCTCTGAAAACGGTGATCACTGAAATCGGGGATCTCTGAAATCAAGGATCTCTGAAATCAGGGGTTCTCTGAAATCGAGGATCTCTGAAATCGGGGATCTCAGAATTCGAGGATCTCTGAAATCAAGGATCTCTGAAATCGGGGATCTCTGAAATCAAAGATCTCTGAAATCAAGGATCTCTGAAAACGGTGATCACTGAAATCGGGGGATCTCTGAAATCGAGGCTCTCTGAAATCGATGATCTCTGAAATCGGTGAGCTCTGAAATTGAGGATGTCTGAAATCGAGGATCTCTGAAATTAGGGACCTCTGAACTCAAGGATGTCTGAAATCGGTGATCTCTGAAATCGAGGGTGTCTGAAATCGAGGATGTCTGAAATCGGGGATCTCTGAAATCGAGGGTCTGAAATCGAGGATCTCTGAAATTGAGGATCTCTGAAATCGGTGATCTCTGAACTTGAGGATGTCTGAAATCGGGGCTCTCTGAAATTGAAGATCTCTGAAATCAGGGATCTCTGAAATCGAAGATCTCTGAAATTGGGGATCTCTGAAATCGAAGATCTCTGAAATCAAGGATCTCTGAAATTGGTGATCACTGAAATCGGGGATATATGAAATTGGGGATCTCTGAAATCGGGGTCTCTGAAATCGAGGATCTCTGAAATCGGGGATCTCAGAAATCGGGGATCTCTGAAATCAGGGGATCTCTGAAATCGGGGATCACTAAAATCGAGGATCTCTGAAATCAAGGACCTCTGAAATCGGGGATCTCTGAAATCAAGGATCTCTGAAATCGGTGATCACTGAAATCGGGGATCTCTGAAATCAAGGACTCTCAAATCAGGGGTTCTCTGAAATTGAGGATCTCTGAAATCGGGGATCTCAGAATTCGAGGATCTCTGAAATCGAGGATCTCTGAAATCAAAGGTCTCTGAAATAGAGGATCTATGAAATCGAGGATCTCTGAAATCGGGGATCTCTGAAATCGGGGATCTCTGAAATCAGGGATTCAGAAATCGAGGATCTCTGAAATCGAAGATCGCTGAAATCTGGGATCCCTGAAATCGGGGATCTCTGAAATCGGGGGATCTCTGAAATCGAGGCTCTCTGAAATCGATGATCTCTGAAGTCGGGGATCTCAGAAATCGGGGATCTCTGAAATCGGGGATCTCTGAAATCGGGGATCACTAAAATCAAGGATCTCTGAAATCAAGAATCTCTGAAATCGGGGATCTCTGAAATCAAAGATCTCTGAAATCAAGGATCTCTGAAATCGGTGATCACTGAAATCGGGGATCTCTGAAATCAAGGATCTCTGAAATCAGGGGTTCTCTGAAATCGAGGATCTCTGAAATCGGGGATCTCTGAAATTGGGGATATCTGAAATCGGGGTCTCTGAAATCGAGGATCTCTGAAATCGGGGATCTCTGAAATTGGGGATCTTTGAAATCAGGGATCTCTGAAATCGGGGATCACTAAAATCGAGGATCTCTGAAATCAAGGATCTCTGAAATCGGGGATCTCTGAAATCAAAGATCTCTGAAATCAAGGATCTCTGAAGTCGGTGATCACTGAAATCGGGGATCTCTGAAATCAAGGATCCCTGAAATCAGGGGTTCTCTGAAATCGAGGATCTCTGAAATCGGGGATCGCAGAATTCGAGGATCTCTGAAATCGAGGATCTCTGAAATCAAAGATCTCTGAAATAGAGGATCTATGAAATCGAGGATCTCTGAAATCGGGGATCTCTGAAATCGGGGATCTCTGAAATCAGGGATTCTGAAATCGAGGATCTCTGAAATCGAAGATCGCTGAAATCTGGGATCTCTGAAATCGGGGATCTCTGAAATCGGGGATCTCTGAAATCGAGGCTCTCTGAAATCGATGATCTCTGAAATCGGTGATCTCTGAAATCGAGGATCTCTGAAATCGGGGATCTCAGAAATTGGGGATCTCTGAAATCGGGGATCTCTGAAATCGGGGATCACTAAAATCGAGGATCTCTGAAATCAAGGATCTCTGAAATCGGGGATCTCTGAAATCAAAGATCTCTGAAATCAAGGATCTCTGAAAACGGTGATCACTGAAATCGGGGATCTCTGAAATCAAGGATCTCTGAAATCAGGGGTTCTCTGAAATCGAGGATCTCTGAAATCGGGGATCTCAGAATTCGAGGATCTCTGAAATCGAGGATCTCTGAAATCAAAGATCTCTGAAATAGAGGATCTATGAAATCGAGGATCTCTGAAATCGAGGATCTCTGAAATCGGGGATCTCTGAAATCAGGGATTCTGAAATCGAGGATCTCTGAAATCGAAGATCGCTGAAATCTGGGATCTCTGAAATCGGGGATCTCTGAAATCGGGGGATCTCTGAAATCGAGGCTCCCTGAAATCGATGATCTCTGAAATCGGTGATCTCTGAAATCGAGGATGTCTGAAATCGAGGATCTCTGAAATCAGGGACCTCTGAAATCGAGGATGTCTGAAATCGGTGATCTCTGAAATCGAGGGTGTCTGAAATCGAGGATCTCTGAAATCGAGGATCTCTGAAATCGAGGATCTCTGAAATCGGTGATCTCTGAAATCGGGGATCTCTGAAATCGAAGATCTCTGAAATTGGGGATCTCTAAAATCGAGGATTTCTGAAATCAGGGATCTCTGAAATCGGGGGAATCTGAAATCGGGTATCTCTGAAATCGAATATCTCTGAAATCGAGGATCTCTGAAATCGAGGATCTCTGAAATCGAGGATCACTGAAATCGGGGATCTCTGAAATCAAGGATCCCTCAAATCAGGGGTTCTCTGAAATCGAGGATCTCTGAAATCGGGGATCGCAGAATTCGAGGATCTCTGAAATCGAGGATCTCTGAAATCAAAGATCTCTGAAATAGAGGATCTATGAAATCGAGGATCTCTGAAATCGGGGATCTCTGAAATCGGGGATCTCTGAAATCAGGGATTCTGAAATCGAGGATCTCTGAAATCGAAGATCGCTGAAATCTGGGATCTCTGAAATCGGGGATCTCTGAAATCGGGGATCTCTGAAATCGAGGCTCTCTGAAATCGATGATCTCTGAAATCGGTGATCTCTGAAATCGAGGATCTCTGAAATCGGGGATCTCAGAAATTGGGGATCTCTGAAATCGGGGATCTCTGAAATCGGGGATCACTAAAATCGAGGATCTCTGAAATCAAGGATCTCTGAAATCGGGGATCTCTGAAATCAAAGATCTCTGAAATCAAGGATCTCTGAAAACGGTGATCACTGAAATCGGGGATCTCTGAAATCAAGGATCTCTGAAATCAGGGGTTCTCTGAAATCGAGGATCTCTGAAATCGGGGATCTCAGAATTCGAGGATCTCTGAAATCGAGGATCTCTGAAATCAAAGATCTCTGAAATAGAGGATCTATGAAATCGAGGATCTCTGAAATCGAGGATCTCTGAAATCGGGGATCTCTGAAATCAGGGATTCTGAAATCGAGGATCTCTGAAATCGAAGATCGCTGAAATCTGGGATCTCTGAAATCGGGGATCTCTGAAATCGGGGGATCTCTGAAATCGAGGCTCCCTGAAATCGATGATCTCTGAAATCGGTGATCTCTGAAATCGAGGATGTCTGAAATCGAGGATCTCTGAAATCAGGGACCTCTGAAATCGAGGATGTCTGAAATCGGTGATCTCTGAAATCGAGGGTGTCTGAAATCGAGGATCTCTGAAATCGAGGATCTCTGAAATCGAGGATCTCTGAAATCGGTGATCTCTGAAATCGGGGATCTCTGAAATCGAAGATCTCTGAAATTGGGGATCTCTAAAATCGAGGATTTCTGAAATCAGGGATCTCTGAAATCGGGGGAATCTGAAATCGGGTATCTCTGAAATCGAATATCTCTGAAATCGAGGATCTCTGAAATCGAGGATCTCTGAAATCGAGGATCTCTGAAATCGGGGATCTCTGAAATCGGGGATCTCTGAAATCAGGGATTCTGAAATCGAGGATCTCTGAAATCGAAGATCGCTGAAATCTGGGATCTCTGAAATCGGGGATCTCTGAAATCGGGGGATCTCTGAAATCGAGGCTCTCTGAAATCGATGATCTCTGAAATCGGGGATCTCAGAAATTGGGGATCTCTGAAATCGGGGATCTCTGAAATCGGGGATCACTAAAATCGAGGATCTCTGAAATCAAGGATCTCTGAAATCGGGGATCTCTGAAATCAAAGATCTCTGAAATCAAGGATCTCTGAAAATGGTGATCACTGAAATCGGGGATCTCTGAAATCAAGGATCTCTGAAATCAGGGGTTCTCTGAAATCGAGGATCTCTGAAATCGGGGATCTCAGAATTCGAGGATCTCTGAAATCGAGGATCTCTGAAATCAAAGATCTCTGAAATAGAGGATCTATGAAATCGAGGATCTCTGAAATCGAGGATCTCTGAAATCGGGGATCTCTGAAATCAGGGATTCTGAAATCGAGGATCTCTGAAATCGAAGATCGCTGAAATCTGGGATCACTGAAATCGGGGATCTCTGAAATCGGGGGATCTCTGAAATCGAGGCTCCCTGAAATCGATGATCTCTGAAATCGGTGATCTCTGAAATCGAGGATGTCTGAAATCGAGGATCTCTGAAATCAGGGACCTCTGAAATCGAGGATGTCTGAAATCGGTGATCTCTGAAATCGAGGGTGTCTGAAATCGAGGATCTCTGAAATCGGTGATCTCTGAAATCGGGGATCTCTGAAATCGAAGATCTCTGAAATTGGGGATCTCTAAAATCGAGGATTTCTGAAATCAGGGATCTCTGAAATCGGGGGAATCTGAAATCGGGTATCTCTGAAATCGAATATCTCTGAAATCGAGGATCTCTGAAATCGAGGATCTCTGAAATCGGGGATCTCTGAAATCGGGGATCTCTGAAATCAGGGATTCTGAAATCGAGGATCTCTGAAATCGAAGATCGCTGAAATCTGGGATCTCTGAAATCGGGGATCTCTGAAATCGGGGGATCTCTGAAATCGAGGCTCTCTGAAATCGATGATCTCTGAAATCGGTGATCTCTGAAATCGAGGATCTCTGAAATCGGGGATCTCAGAAATTGGGGATCTCTGAAATCGGGGATCTCTGAAATCGGGGATCACTAAAATCGAGGATCTCTGAAATCAAGGATCTCTGAAATCGGGGATCTCTGAAATCAAAGATCTCTGAAATCAAGGATCTCTGAAAACGGTGATCACTGAAATCGGGGATCTCTGAAATCAAGGATCTCTGAAATCAGGGGTTCTCTGAAATCGAGGATCTCTGAAATCGGGGATCTCAGAATTCGAGGATCTCTGAAATCGAGGATCTCTGAAATCAAAGATCTCTGAAATAAAGGATCTATGAAATCGAGGATCTCTGAAATCGAGGATCTCTGAAATCGGGGATCTCTGAAATCAGGGATTCTGAAATCGAGGATCTCTGAAATCGAAGATCGCTGAAATCTGGGATCTCTGAAATCGGGGATCTCTGAAATCGGGGGATCTCTGAAATCGAGGCTCCCTGAAATCGATGATCTCTGAAATCGGTGATCTCTGAAATCGAGGATGTCTGAAATCGAGGATCTCTGAAATCAGGGACCTCTGAAATCGAGGATGTCTGAAATCGGTGATCTCTGAAATCGAGGGTGTCTGAAATCGAGGATCTCTGAAATCGAGGATCTCTGAAATCGAGGATCTCTGAAATCGGTGATCTCTGAAATCGGGGATCTCTGAAATCGAAGATCTCTGAAATTGGGGATCTCTAAAATCAAGGATTTCTGAAATCAGGGATCTCTGAAATCGGGGGAATCTGAAATCGGGTATCTCTGAAATCGAATATCTCTGAAATCGGGGATCTCTGAAATCGAGGATCTCTGAAATCGAGGATCTCTGAAATCGGGGATCTCTGAAATCGGGGATCTCTGAAATCGAAGATCTCTGAAATCGGGGATCTCTACAATCGAGGATCTCTGAAATCAGGGATCTCTGAAATCGGGGGAATCTGAAATCGGTGATCTCTGAAATCGAAGATCTCTGAAATCGGGGGATCTCTGAAATCGGGGGAATCTGAAATTGGGGATCTCTGAAATTGAGGATCTCTGAAATCGGGGATCTCTGAAATCGAAGATCTCTGAAATTGAGGATCTCTGAAATCGAGGATCTCTGAAATCGAGGATCTCTGAAATTGAGGATCTCTGAAATAGGGGATCTCTGAAATCGAAGATCTCTGAAATCGGGGATCTCTGAAATCAAAAATCTCTGAAATCAAGGATCTCTGAAATCGGTGATCACTGAAATCGGGGATCTCTGAAATTGGGGATCTCTGAAATCGGGGGGTCTCTGAAATCGAGGATCTCTGAAATCGGGGATCTCAGAAATCGAGGATCTCTCAAATCGGGGATCTCTGAAATCGGGGATCTCTGAAATCGGGGATCTCTGAAATCGAAGATCTCTGAAATCGGGGAACTCTACAATCGAGGATCTCTGAAATCAGCGATCTCTGAAATCGGGGGAATCTGAAATCGGGGATCTCTGAAATCGAAGATCTTTGAAATCGGGGGATCTCTGAAATCGGTGGAATCTGAAATTGGGGATCTCTGAAATTGAGGATCTCTGAAATCGGGGATCTCTGAAATCGAGGATCTCTGAAATCGGGGATCTCTGAAATCGAGGATCTCTGAAGTCGAGGATCTCTGAAATCAGGGATATCTGAAATAGAGGGAATCTGAAATCGAGGATCTCTGAAATCGAGGATCTCTGAAATCGAGGATCTCTGAAATCGAGGATCTCTGAAATCAAAGAACTCTGAAATCGGGGGAATCTGAAATCGAGGATCTCTGAAGTTGAGGATCTCTGAAATCGAAGATCTCTGAAATCGGGGATCTCTGAAATCGAGGATCTCTGAAATCGAGGATCTCTGAAAGCGGGGGAATCTGAAATCGAGGATCTCTGAAATCGGTGATCTCTGAAATCGAGGATCTCTGAAATCGAGGGTCTGAAATCGAGGATCTCTGAAATTGAGGATCTCTGAAATCGGTGATCTCTGAACTTGAGGATGTCTGAAATCGGGGCTCTCTGAAATTGAAGATCTCTGAAATCGGGGATCTCTGAAATCGGGGATCTCTGAAATCTGGGATCTCTGAAATCGGGGATCTCTGAAATCGGGGGATCTCTGAAATCGAGGCTCTCTGAAATCGATGATCTCTGAAATCGGTGATCTCTGAAATCGAGGATCTCTGAAATCGGGGATCTCAGAAATTGGGGATCTCTGAAATCGGGGATCTCTGAAATCGGGGATCACTAAAATCGAGGATCTCTGAAATCAAGGATCTCTGAAATCGGGGATCTCTGAAATCAAAGATCTCTGAAATCAAGGATCTCTGAAAACGGTGATCACTGAAATCGGGGATCTCTGAAATCAAGGATCTCTGAAATCAGGGGTTCTCTGAAATCGAGGATCTCTGAAATCGGGGATCTCAGAATTCGAGGATCTCTGAAATCGAGGATCTCTGAAATCAAAGATCTCTGAAATAAAGGATCTATGAAATCGAGGATCTCTGAAATCGAGGATCTCTGAAATCGGGGATCTCTGAAATCAGGGATTCTGAAATCGAGGATCTCTGAAATCGAAGATCGCTGAAATCTGGGATCTCTGAAATCGGGGATCTCTGAAATCGGGGGATCTCTGAAATCGAGGCTCCCTGAAATCGATGATCTCTGAAATCGGTGATCTCTGAAATCGAGGATGTCTGAAATCGAGGATCTCTGAAATCAGGGACCTCTGAAATCGAGGATGTCTGAAATCGGTGATCTCTGAAATCGAGGGTGTCTGAAATCGAGGATCTCTGAAATCGAGGATCTCTGAAATCGAGGATCTCTGAAATCGGTGATCTCTGAAATCGGGGATCTCTGAAATCGAAGATCTCTGAAATTGGGGATCTCTAAAATCGAGGATTTCTGAAATCAGGGATCTCTGAAATCGGGGGAATCTGAAATCGGGTATCTCTGAAATCGAATATCTCTGAAATCGGGGATCTCTGAAATCGAGGATCTCTGAAATCGGGGATCTCTGAAATCGGGGATCTCTGAAATCGAAGATCTCTGAAATCGGGGATCTCTACAATCGAGGATCTCTGAAATCAGGGATCTCTGAAATCGGGGGAATCTGAAATCGGTGATCTCTGAAATCGAAGATCTCTGAAATCGGGGGATCTCTGAAATCGGGGGAATCTGAAATTGGGGATCTCTGAAATTGAGGATCTCTGAAATCGGGGATCTCTGAAATCGAAGATTTCTGAAATTGAGGATCTCTGAAATCGAGGATCTCTGAAATCGAGGATCTCTGAAATTGAGGATCGCTGAAATAGGGGATCTCTGAAATCGAAGATCTCTGAAATCGGGGATCTCTGAAATCAAAAATCTCTGAAATCAAGGATCTCTGAAATCGGTGATCACTGAAATCGGGGATCTCTGAAATTGGGGATCTCTGAAATCGGGGGGTCTCTGAAATCGAGGATCTCTGAAATCGGGGATCTCAGAAATCGAGGATCTCTCAAATCGGGGAACTCTGAAATCGGGGATCTCTGAAATCGGGGATCTCTGAAATCGAAGATCTCTGAAATCGGGGAACTCTACAATCGAGGATCTCTGAAATCAGCGATCTCTGAAATCGGGGGAATCTGAAATCGGGGGAATCTGAAATCGGGGATCTTTGAAATCGGGGGATCTCTGAAATCGGTGGAATCTGAAATTGGGGATCTCTGAAATTGAGGATCTCTGAAATCGGGGATCTCTGAAATCGAGGATCTCTGAAATCGAAGATCGCTGAAATCTGGGATCTCTGAAGTCGAGGATCTCTGAAATCGGGGGATCTCTGAAATCGAGGCTCCCTGAAATCGATGATCTCTGAAATCGGTGATCTCTGAAATCGAGGATGTCTGAAATCGAGGATCTCTGAAATCAGGGACCTCTGAAATCGAGGATGTCTGAAATCGGTGATCTCTGAAATCGAGGGTGTCTGAAATCGAGGATCTCTGAAATCGAGGATCTCTGAAATCGAGGATCTCTGAAATCGGTGATCTCTGAAATCGGGGATATCTGAAATCGAAGATCTCTGAAATTGGGGATCTCTAAAATCGAGGATTTCTGAAATCAGGGATCTCTGAAATCGGGGGAATCTGAAATCGGGTATCTCTGAAATCGAATATCTCTGAAATCGGGGATCTCTGAAATCGAGGATCTCTGAAATCGGGGATCTCTGAAATCGGGGATCTCTGAAATCGAAGATCTCTGAAATCGGGGATCTCTACAATCGAGGATCTCTGAAATCAGGGATCTCTGAAATCGGGGGAATCTGAAATCGGTGATCTCTGAAATCGAAGATCTCTGAAATCGGGGGATCTCTGAAATCGGGGGAATCTGAAATTGGGGATCTCTGAAATTGAGGATCTCTGAAATCGGGGATCTCTGAAATCGAAGATTTCTGAAATTGAGGATCTCTGAAATCGAGGATCTCTGAAATCGAGGATCTCTGAAATTGAGGATCTCTGAAATAGGGGATCTCTGAAATCGAAGATCTCTGAAATCGGGGATCTCTGAAATCAAAAATCTCTGAAATCAAGGATCTCTGAAATCGGTGATCACTGAAATCGGGGATCTCTGAAATTGGGGATCTCTGAAATCGGGGGGTCTCTGAAATCGAGGATCTCTGAAATCGGGGATCTCAGAAATCGAGGATCTCTCAAATCGGGGATCTCTGAAATCGGGGATCTCTGAAATCGGGGATCTCTGAAATCGAAGATCTCTGAAATCGGGGAACTCTACAATCGAGGATCTCTGAAATCAGCGATCTCTGAAATCGGGGGAATCTGAAATCGGGGGAATCTGAAATCGGGGATCTTTGAAATCGGGGGATCTCTGAAATCGGTGGAATCTGAAATTGGGGATCTCTGAAATTGAGGATCTCTGAAATCGGGGATCTCTGAAATCGAGGATCTCTGAAATCGGGGATCTCTGAAATCGAGGATCTCTGAAGTCGAGGATCTCTGAAATCGGTGGAATCTGAAATTGGGGATCTCTGAAATTGAGGATCTCTGAAATCGGGGATCTCTGAAATCGAGGATCTCTGAAATCGAAGATCGCTGAAATCTGGGATCTCTGAAGTCGAGGATCTCTGAAATCGGGGGATCTCTGAAATCGAGGCTCCCTGAAATCGATGATCTCTGAAATCGGTGATCTCTGAAATCGAGGATGTCTGAAATCGAGGATCTCTGAAATCAGGGACCTCTGAAATCGAGGATGTCTGAAATCGGTGATCTCTGAAATCGAGGGTGTCTGAAATCGAGGATCTCTGAAATCGAGGATCTCTGAAATCGAGGATCTCTGAAATCGGTGATCTCTGAAATCGGGGATCTCTGAAATCGAAGATCTCTGAAATTGGGGATCTCTAAAATCGAGGATTTCTGAAATCAGGGATCTCTGAAATCGGGGGAATCTGAAATCGGGTATCTCTGAAATCGAATATCTCTGAAATCGGGGATCTCTGAAATCGAGGATCTCTGAAATCGGGGATCTCTGAAATCGGGGATCTCTGAAATCGAAGATCTCTGAAATCGGGGATCTCTACAATCGAGGATCTCTGAAATCAGGGATCTCTGAAATCGGGGGAATCTGAAATCGGTGATCTCTGAAATCGAAGATCTCTGAAATCGGGGGATCTCTGAAATCGGGGGAATCTGAAATTGGGGATCTCTGAAATTGAGGATCTCTGAAATCGGGGATCTCTGAAATCGAAGATTTCTGAAATTGAGGATCTCTGAAATCGAGGATCTCTGAAATCGAGGATCTCTGAAATTGAGGATCTCTGAAATAGGGGATCTCTGAAATCGAAGATCTCTGAAATCGGGGATCTCTGAAATCAAAAATCTCTGAAATCAAGGATCTCTGAAATCGGTGATCACTGAAATCGGGGATCTCTGAAATTGGGGATCTCTGAAATCGGGGGGTCTCTGAAATCGAGGATCTCTGAAATCGGGGATCTCAGAAATCGAGGATCTCTCAAATCGGGGATCTCTGAAATCGGGGATCTCTGAAATCGGGGATCTCTGAAATCGAAGATCTCTGAAATCGGGGAACTCTACAATCGAGGATCTCTGAAATCAGCGATCTCTGAAATCGGGGGAATCTGAAATCGGGGGAATCTGAAATCGGGGATCTTTGAAATCGGGGGATCTCTGAAATCGGTGGAATCTGAAATTGGGGATCTCTGAAATTGAGGATCTCTGAAATCGGGGATCTCTGAAATCGAGGATCTCTGAAATCGGGGATCTCTGAAATCGAGGATCTCTGAAGTCGAGGATCTCTGAAATCAGGGATATCTGAAATAGAGGGAATCTGAAATCGAGGATCTCTGAAATCGAGGATCTCTGAAATCGAGGATCTCTGAAATCGAGGATCTCTGAAATCAAAGAACTCTGAAATCGGGGGAATCTGAAATCGAGGATCTCTGAAGTTGAGGATCTCTGAAATCGAAGATCTCTGAAATCGGGGATCTCTGAAATCGAGGATCTCTGAAATCGAGGATCTCTGAAAGCGGGGGAATCTGAAATCGAGGATCTCTGAAATCGGTGATCTCTGAAATCGAGGATCTCTGAAATCGAGGGTCTGAAATCGAGGATCTCTGAAATTGAGGATCTCTGAAATCGGTGATCTCTGAACTTGAGGATGTCTGAAATCGGGGCTCTCTGAAATTGAAGATCTCTGAAATCAGGGATCTCTGAAATCGAAAATCTCTGAAATCGGGGATCTCTGAAATCGAAGATCTCTGAAATCAAGGATCTCTGAAATTGGTGATCACTGAAATCGGGGATCTCTGAAATTGGGGATCTCTGAAACCGGGGGTCTCTGAAATCAAGGATCTCTGAAATCGGGGATCTCAGAAATCGGGGATCTCTGAAATCGAGGGTGTCTGAAATCGAGGATCTCTGAAATCGAGGATCTCTGAAATCGAGGATCTCTGAAATCGGTGATCTCTGAAATCGGGGATCTCTGAAATCGAAGATCTCTGAAATTGGGGATCTCTAAAATCGAGGATTTCTGAAATCAGGGATCTCTGAAATCGGGGGAATCTGAAATCGGGTATCTCTGAAATCGAATATCTCTGAAATCGGGGATCTCTGAAATCGAGGATCTCTGAAATCGGGGATCTCTGAAATCGGGGATCTCTGAAATCGAAGATCTCTGAAATCGGGGATCTCTACAATCGAGGATCTCTGAAATCAGGGATCTCTGAAATCGGGGGAATCTGAAATCGGTGATCTCTGAAATCGAAGATCTCTGAAATCGGGGGATCTCTGAAATCGGGGGAATCTGAAATTGGGGATCTCTGAAATTGAGGATCTCTGAAATCGGGGATCTCTGAAATCGAAGATTTCTGAAATTGAGGATCTCTGAAATCGAGGATCTCTGAAATCGAGGATCTCTGAAATTGAGGATCGCTGAAATAGGGGATCTCTGAAATCGAAGATCTCTGAAATCGGGGATCTCTGAAATCAAAAATCTCTGAAATCAAGGATCTCTGAAATCGGTGATCACTGAAATCGGGGATCTCTGAAATTGGGGATCTCTGAAATCGGGGGGTCTCTGAAATCGAGGATCTCTGAAATCGGGGATCTCAGAAATCGAGGATCTCTCAAATCGGGGAACTCTGAAATCGGGGATCTCTGAAATCGGGGATCTCTGAAATCGAAGATCTCTGAAATCGGGGAACTCTACAATCGAGGATCTCTGAAATCAGCGATCTCTGAAATCGGGGGAATCTGAAATCGGGGGAATCTGAAATCGGGGATCTTTGAAATCGGGGGATCTCTGAAATCGGTGGAATCTGAAATTGGGGATCTCTGAAATTGAGGATCTCTGAAATCGGGGATCTCTGAAATCGAGGATCTCTGAAATCGAAGATCGCTGAAATCTGGGATCTCTGAAGTCGAGGATCTCTGAAATCGGGGGATCTCTGAAATCGAGGCTCCCTGAAATCGATGATCTCTGAAATCGGTGATCTCTGAAATCGAGGATGTCTGAAATCGAGGATCTCTGAAATCAGGGACCTCTGAAATCGAGGATGTCTGAAATCGGTGATCTCTGAAATCGAGGGTGTCTGAAATCGAGGATCTCTGAAATCGAGGATCTCTGAAATCGAGGATCTCTGAAATCGGTGATCTCTGAAATCGGGGATCTCTGAAATCGAAGATCTCTGAAATTGGGGATCTCTAAAATCGAGGATTTCTGAAATCAGGGATCTCTGAAATCGGGGGAATCTGTAATCGGGTATCTCTGAAATCGAATATCTCTGAAATCGGGGATCTCTGAAATCGAGGATCTCTGAAATCGGGGATCTCTGAAATCGGGGATCTCTGAAATCGAAGATCTCTGAAATCGGGGATCTCTACAATCGAGGATCTCTGAAATCAGGGATCTCTGAAATCGGGGGAATCTGAAATCGGTGATCTCTGAAATCGAAGATCTCTGAAATCGGGGGATCTCTGAAATCGGGGGAATCTGAAATTGGGGATCTCTGAAATTGAGGATCTCTGAAATCGGGGATCTCTGAAATCGAAGATTTCTGAAATTGAGGATCTCTGAAATCGAGGATCTCTGAAATCGAGGATCTCTGAAATTGAGGATCTCTGAAATAGGGGATCTCTGAAATCGAAGATCTCTGAAATCGGGGATCTCTGAAATCAAAAATCTCTGAAATCAAGGATCTCTGAAATCGGTGATCACTGAAATCGGGGATCTCTGAAATTGGGGATCTCTGAAATCGGGGGGTCTCTGAAATCGAGGATCTCTGAAATCGGGGATCTCAGAAATCGAGGATCTCTCAAATCGGGGATCTCTGAAATCGGGGATCTCTGAAATCGGGGATCTCTGAAATCGAAGATCTCTGAAATCGGGGAACTCTACAATCGAGGATCTCTGAAATCAGCGATCTCTGAAATCGGGGGAATCTGAAATCGGGGGAATCTGAAATCGGGGATCTTTGAAATCGGGGGATCTCTGAAATCGGTGGAATCTGAAATTGGGGATCTCTGAAATTGAGGATCTCTGAAATCGGGGATCTCTGAAATCGAGGATCTCTGAAATCGGGGATCTCTGAAATCGAGGATCTCTGAAGTCGAGGATCTCTGAAATCGGTGGAATCTGAAATTGGGGATCTCTGAAATTGAGGATCTCTGAAATCGGGGATCTCTGAAATCGAGGATCTCTGAAATCGAAGATCGCTGAAATCTGGGATCTCTGAAGTCGAGGATCTCTGAAATCGGGGGATCTCTGAAATCGAGGCTCCCTGAAATCGATGATCTCTGAAATCGGTGATCTCTGAAATCGAGGATGTCTGAAATCGAGGATCTCTGAAATCAGGGACCTCTGAAATCGAGGATGTCTGAAATCGGTGATCTCTGAAATCGAGGGTGTCTGAAATCGAGGATCTCTGAAATCGAGGATCTCTGAAATCGAGGATCTCTGAAATCGGTGATCTCTGAAATCGGGGATCTCTGAAATCGAAGATCTCTGAAATTGGGGATCTCTAAAATCGAGGATTTCTGAAATCAGGGATCTCTGAAATCGGGGGAATCTGAAATCGGGTATCTCTGAAATCGAATATCTCTGAAATCGGGGATCTCTGAAATCGAGGATCTCTGAAATCGGGGATCTCTGAAATCGGGGATCTCTGAAATCGAAGATCTCTGAAATCGGGGATCTCTACAATCGAGGATCTCTGAAATCAGGGATCTCTGAAATCGGGGGAATCTGAAATCGGTGATCTCTGAAATCGAAGATCTCTGAAATCGGGGGATCTCTGAAATCGGGGGAATCTGAAATTGGGGATCTCTGAAATTGAGGATCTCTGAAATCGGGGATCTCTGAAATCGAAGATTTCTGAAATTGAGGATCTCTGAAATCGAGGATCTCTGAAATCGAGGATCTCTGAAATTGAGGATCTCTGAAATAGGGGATCTCTGAAATCGAAGATCTCTGAAATCGGGGATCTCTGAAATCAAAAATCTCTGAAATCAAGGATCTCTGAAATCGGTGATCACTGAAATCGGGGATCTCTGAAATTGGGGATCTCTGAAATCGGGGGGTCTCTGAAATCGAGGATCTCTGAAATCGGGGATCTCAGAAATCGAGGATCTCTCAAATCGGGGATCTCTGAAATCGGGGATCTCTGAAATCGGGGATCTCTGAAATCGAAGATCTCTGAAATCGGGGAACTCTACAATCGAGGATCTCTGAAATCAGCGATCTCTGAAATCGGGGGAATCTGAAATCGGGGGAATCTGAAATCGGGGATCTTTGAAATCGGGGGATCTCTGAAATCGGTGGAATCTGAAATTGGGGATCTCTGAAATTGAGGATCTCTGAAATCGGGGATCTCTGAAATCGAGGATCTCTGAAATCGGGGATCTCTGAAATCGAGGATCTCTGAAGTCGAGGATCTCTGAAATCAGGGATATCTGAAATAGAGGGAATCTGAAATCGAGGATCTCTGAAATCGAGGATCTCTGAAATCGAGGATCTCTGAAATCGAGGATCTCTGAAATCAAAGAACTCTGAAATCGGGGGAATCTGAAATCGAGGATCTCTGAAGTTGAGGATCTCTGAAATCGAAGATCTCTGAAATCGGGGATCTCTGAAATCGAGGATCTCTGAAATCGAGGATCTCTGAAAGCGGGGGAATCTGAAATCGAGGATCTCTGAAATCGGTGATCTCTGAAATCGAGGATCTCTGAAATCGAGGGTCTGAAATCGAGGATCTCTGAAATTGAGGATCTCTGAAATCGGTGATCTCTGAACTTGAGGATGTCTGAAATCGGGGCTCTCTGAAATTGAAGATCTCTGAAATCAGGGATCTCTGAAATCGAAAATCTCTGAAATCGGGGATCTCTGAAATCGAAGATCTCTGAAATCAAGGATCTCTGAAATTGGTGATCACTGAAATCGGGGATCTCTGAAATTGGGGATCTCTGAAACCGGGGGTCTCTGAAATCAAGGATCTCTGAAATCGGGGATCTCAGAAATCGGGGATCTCTGAAATCGGGGATCTCTGAAATCGGGGATCACTGAAATCGAGGATCTCTGAAATCAAGGATCTCTGAAATCGGGGATCTCTGAAATCGGGGGATCTCTGAAATCGAGGCTCTCTGAAATCGATGATCTCTGAAATCGGTGATCTCTGAAATCGAGGATGTCTGAAATCGAGGATCTCTGAAATCAGGGACCTCTGAAATCGAGGATGTCTGAAATCGGTGATCTCTGAAATCGAGGGTGTCTGAAATCGAGGATCTCTGAAATCGAGGATCTCTGAAATCGGTGATCTCTGAAATCAGGGATCTCTGAAATCGAAGATCTCTGAAATTGGGGACCTCTAAAATCGAGGATTTCTGAAATCAGGGATCTCTGAAATCGGGGGAATCTGAAATCGGGTATCTCTGAAATCGAATATCTCAAATCGGGGATCTCTGAAATCGAGGATCTCTGAAATCGGGGATCTCTGAAATCGGGGATCTCTGAAATCGAAGATCTCTGAAATTGGGGATCTCTACAATCGAGGATCTCTGAAATCAGTGATCTCTGAAATCAGGGGAATCTGAAATCGGTGATCTCTGAAATCGGGGGATCTCTGAAATCGGGGGAATCTGAAATTGGGGATCTCTGAAATTGAGGATCTCTGAAATCGGGGATCTCTGAAATCGAAGATCTCTGAAATTGAGGATCTCTGAAATCGAGGATCTCTGAAATTGAGGATCTCTGAAATAGGGGATCTCTGAAATCGAAGATCTCTGAAATCGGGGATCTCTGAAATCAAAAATCTCTGAAATCAAGGATCTCTGAAATCGGTGATCACTGAAATCGGGGATCTCTGAAATTGGGGATCTCTGAAATCGGGGGGACTCTGAAATCGAGGATCTCTGAAATCGGGGATCTCAGAAATCAAGGATCTCTGAAATCGGGGATCTCTGAAATCGGGGATCTCTGAAATCGGGGATCTCTGAAATCGAAGATCTCTGAAATTGGGGAACTCTACAATCGAGGATCTCTGAAATCAGCGATCTCTGAAATTGGGGGAATCTGAAATCGGGGATCTCTGAAATCGAAGATCTCTGAAATCGGGGGATCTCTGAAATCGGTGGAATCTGAAATTGGGGATCTCTGAAATTGAGGATCTCTGAAATCGGGGATCTCTGAAATCGAGGATCTCTGAAATCGGGGATCTCTGAAATCGAGGATCTCTGAAATCGAGGATCTCTGAAATCGGGGATATCTGAAATAGAGGGAATCTGAAATCGAGGATCTCTGAAATCGAGGATCTCTGAAATCGAGGATCTCTGAAATCAAAGAACTCTGAAATCGGGGGAATCTGAAATCGAGGATCTCTGAAGTTGAGGATTTCTGAAATCGAAGATCTCTGAAATCGGGGAACTCTGAAATCGAGGATCTCTGAAATCGAGGATCTCTGAAAGCGGGGGAATCTGAAATCGAGGATCTCTGAAATCGGTGATCTCTGAAATCGAGGATCACTGAAATCGAGGGTCTGAAATCGAGGATCTCTGAAATTGAGGATCTCTGAAATCGGTGATCTCTGAACTTGAGGATGTCTGAAATTGGGGCTCTCTGAAATTGAAGATCTCTGAAATCAGGGATCTCTGAAATCGAAAAGATGTCTGAAATCGAAGATCTCTGAAATCAAGGATCTCTGAAATTGGTGATCACTGAAATCGGGGATCTCTGAAATTGGGGATCTCTGAAACCGGGGGTCTCTGAAATCGAGGATCTCTGAAATCGGGGATCTCAGAAATCGGGGATCTCTGAAATCGGGGATCTCTGAAATCGGGGATCACTGAAATCGAGGATCTCTGAAATCAAGGATCTCTGAAATCGGGGATCTCTGAAATCAAAGATCACTGAAATCAAGGATCTCTGAAATCGGTGATCACTGAAATCGGGGATCTCTGAAATCAAGTATCTCTGAAATCAGGGGGTCTCTGAAATCGAGGATCTCTGAAATCGGGGATCTCAGAAATCGAGGATCTCTGAAATCGAGGATCTCTGAAATCAAAGATCTCTGAAATAGAGGATCTATGAAATCGGGGATCTCTGAAATCGGGGGATCTCTGAAATCGAGGCTCTCTGAAATCGATGATCTCTGAAATCGGTGATCTCTGAAATCGAGGATGTCTAAAATTGAGGATCTCTGAAATCAGGGACCTCTGAAATCGAGGATGTCTGAAATCGGTGATCTCTGAAATCGAGGGTGTCTGAAATCGAGGGTGTCTGAAATCGGTGATCTCTGAAATCGAGGATCTCTGAAATCGGGGATCTCAGAAATCGGGGATCTCAGAAATCGGGGATCTCTGAAATCGGGGATCACTAAAATCGAGGATCTCTGAAATCAAGGATCTCTGAAATCGGGGATCTCTGAAATCAAAGATCTCTGAAATCAAGGATCTCTGAAAACGGTGATCACTGAAATCGGGGATCTCTGAAATCAAGGATCACTGAAATCAGGGGTTCTCTGAAATCGAGGATCTCTGAAATCGGGGATCTCAGAATTCGAGGATCTCTGAAATCGAGGATCTCTGAAATCAAAGATCTCTGAAATAGAGGATCTATGAAATCGAGGATCTCTGAAATCGAGGATCTCTGAAATCGGGGATCTCTGAAATCAGGGATTCTGAAATCGAGGATCTCTGAAATCGAAGATCGCTGAAATCTGGGATCTCTGAAATCGGGGATCTCTGAAATCGGGGGATCTCTGAAATCGAGGCTCTCTGAAATCGATGATCTCTGAAATCGGTGATCTCTGAAATCGAGGATGTCTGAAATCGAGGATCTCTGAAATCAGGGACCTCTGAAATCGAGGATGTCTGAAATCGGTGATCTCTGAAATCGAGGGTGTCTGAAATCGAGGATCTCTGAAATCGAGGATCTCTGAAATCGAGGATCTCTGAAATCGGTGATCTCTGAAATCGGGGATCTCTGAAATCGAAGATCTCTGAAATTGGGGATCTCTAAAATCGAGGAGTTCTGAAATCAGGGATCTCTGAAATCGGGGGAATCGGAAATCGGGTATCTCTGAAATCGAATATCTCTGAAATCGGGGATCTCTGAAATCGAGGATTTCTGAAATCGAGGATCTCTGAAATCGGGGATCTCTGAAATCGGGGATCTCTGAAATCGAAGATCTCTGAAATCGGGGATCTCTACAATCGAGGATCTCTGAAATCAGGGATCTCTGAAATCGGTGGAATCTGAAATCGGTGATCTCTGAAATCGAAGATCTCTGAAATCGGGGGATATCTGAAATCGGGGGAATCTGAAATTGGGGATCTCTGAAATTGAGGATCTCTGAAATCGGGGATCTCTGAAATCGAAGATCTCTGAAATTGAGGATCTCTGAAATCGAGGATCTCTGAAATTGAGGATCTCTGAAATAGGGGATTTCTGAAATCGAAGATCTCTGAAATCGGGGATCTCTGAAATCAAAAATCTCTGAAATCAAGGATCTCTGAAATCGGTGATCACTGAAATCGGGGATCTCTGAAATTGGGGATCTCTGAAATCGGGGGGACTCTGAAATCGAGGATCTCTGAAATCAGGGATCTCAGAAATCAAGGATCTCTGAAATCGGGGATCTCTGAAATCGGGGATCTCTGAAATCGGGGATCTCTGAAATCGAAGATCTCTGAAATCGGGGAACTCTACAATCGAGGATCTCTGAAATCAGCGATCTCTGAAATTGGGGGAATCTGAAATCGGGGATCTCTGAAATCGAAGATCTCTGAAATCGGGGGATCTCTGAAATCGGTGGAATCTGAAATTGGGGATCTCTGAAATTGAGGATCTCTGAAATCGGGGATCTCTGAAATCGAGGATCTCTGAAATCGGGGATCTCTGAAATCGAGGATCTCTGAAATCGAGGATCTCTGAAATCGGGGATATCTGAAATAGAGGGAATCTGAAATCGAGGATCTCTGAAATCGAGGATCTCTGAAATCGAGGATCTCTGAAATCAAAGAACTCTGAAATCGGGGGAATCTGAAATCGAGGATCTCTGAAGTTGAGGATCTCTGAAATCGAAGATCTCTGAAATCGGGGAACTCTGAAATCGAGGATCTCTGAAATCGAGGATCTCTGAAAGCAGGGGAATCTGAAATCGAGGATCTCTGAAATCGGTGATCTCTGAAATCGAGGATCACTGAAATCGAGGGTCTGAAATCGAGGATCTCTGAAATTGAGGATCTCTGAAATCGGTGATCTCTGAACTTGAGGATGTCTGAAATTGGGGCTCTCTGAAATTGAAGATCTCTGAAATCAGGGATCTCTGAAATCGAAAAGATGTCTGAAATCGAAGATCTCTGAAATCAAGGATCTCTGAAATTGGTGATCACTGAAATCGGGGATCTCTGAAATTGGGGATCTCTGAAACCGGGGGTCTCTGAAATCGAGGATCTCTGAAATCGGGGATCTCAGAAATCGGGGATCTCTGAAATCGGGGATCTCTGAAATCAAAGATCACTGAAATCAAGGATCTCTGAAATCGGTGATCACTGAAATCGGGGATCTCTGAAATCAAGGATCTCTGAAATCAGGGGGTCTCTGAAATCGAGGATCTCTGAAATCGGGGATCTCAGAAATCGAGGATCTCTGAAATCGAGGATCTCTGAAATCAAAGATCTCTGAAATAGAGGATCTATGAAATCAAGGATCTCTGAAATCGGGGTCTCTGAAATCGGGGATCTCTGAAATCAGGGATTCTGAAATCGAGGATCTCTGAAATCGAAGATCTCTGAAATCTGGGATCTCTGAAATCGGGGATCTCTGAAATCGGGGGATCTCTGAAATCGAGGCTCTCTGAAATCGATGATCTCTGAAATCGGTGATCTCTGAAATCGAGGATGTCTAAAATTGAGGATCTCTGAAATCAGGGACCTCTGAAATCGAGGATGTCTGAAATCGGTGATCTCTGAAATCGAGGGTGTCTGAAATCGAGGGTGTCTGAAATCGGTGATCTCTGAAATCGAGGATCTCTGAAATCGGGGATCTCAGAAATCGGGGATCTCAGAAATCGGGGATCTCTGAAATCGGGGATCACTAAAATCGAGGATCTCTGAAATCAAGGATCTCTGAAATCGGGGATCTCTGAAATCAAAGATCTCTGAAATCAAGGATCTCTGAAAACGGTGATCACTGAAATCGGGGATCTCTGAAATCAAGGATCACTGAAATCAGGGGTTCTCTGAAATCGAGGATCTCTGAAATCGAGGATCTCTGAAATCAAAGATCTCTGAAATAGAGGATCTATGAAATCGAGGATCTCTGAAATCGAGGATCTCTGAAATCGGGGATCTCTGAAATCAGGGATTCTGAAATCAAGGATCTCTGAAATCGAAGATCGCTGAAATCTGGGATCTCTGAAATCGGGGATCTCTGAAATCGGGGATCTCTGAAATCGGGGATCTCTGAAATCGAAGATCTCTGAAATCGGGGAACTCTACAATCGAGGATCTCTGAAATCAGCGATCTCTGAAATTGGGGGAATCTGAAATCGGGGATCTCTGAAATCGAAGATCTCTGAAATCGGGGGATCTCTGAAATCGGTGGAATCTGAAATTGGGGATCTCTGAAATTGAGGATCTCTGAAATCGGGGATCTCTGAAATCGAGGATCTCTGAAATCGGGGATCTCTGAAATCGAGGATCTCTGAAATCGAGGATCTCTGAAATCGGGGATATCTGAAATAGAGGGAATCTGAAATCGAGGATCTCTGAAATCGAGGATCTCTGAAATCGAGGATCTCTGAAATCAAAGAACTCTGAAATTGGGGGAATCTGAAATCGAGGATCTCTGAAGTTGAGGATCTCTGAAATCGAAGATCTCTGAAATCGGGGAACTCTGAAATCGAGGATCTCTGAAATCGAGGATCTCTGAAAGCAGGGGAATCTGAAATCGAGGATCTCTGAAATCGGTGATCTCTGAAATCGAGGATCACTGAAATCGAGGGTCTGAATTCGAGGATCTCTGAAATTGAGGATCTCTGAAATCGGTGATCTCTGAACTTGAGGATGTCTGAAATTGGGGCTCTCTGAAATTGAAGATCTCTGAAATCAGGGATCTCTGAAATCGAAAAGATGTCTGAAATCGAAGATCTCTGAAATCAAGGATCTCTGAAATTGGTGATCACTGAAATCGGGGATCTCTGAAATTGGGGATCTCTGAAACCGGGGGTCTCTGAAATCGAGGATCTCTGAAATCGGGGATCTCAGAAATCGGGGATCTCTGAAATCGGGGATCTCTGAAATCAAAGATCACTGAAATCAAGGATCTCTGAAATCGGTGATCACTGAAATCGGGGATCTCTGAAATCAAGGATCTCTGAAATCAGGGGGTCTCTGAAATCGAGGATCTCTGAAATCGGGGATCTCAGAAATCGAGGATCTCTGAAATCGAGGATCTCTGAAATCAAAGATCTCTGAAATAGAGGATCTATGAAATCAAGGATCTCTGAAATCGGGGTCTCTGAAATCGGGGATCTCTGAAATCAGGGATTCTGAAATCGAGGATCTCTGAAATCGAAGATCTCTGAAATCTGGGATCTCTGAAATCGGGGATCTCTGAAATCGGGGGATCTCTGAAATCGAGGCTCTCTGAAATCGATGATCTCTGAAATCGGTGATCTCTGAAATCGAGGATGTCTAAAATTGAGGATCTCTGAAATCAGGGACCTCTGAAATCGAGGATGTCTGAAATCGGTGATCTCTGAAATCGAGGGTGTCTGAAATCGAGGGTGTCTGAAATCGGTGATCTCTGAAATCGAGGATCTCTGAAATCGGGGATCTCAGAAATCGGGGATCTCAGAAATCGGGGATCTCTGAAATCGGGGATCACTAAAATCGAGGATCTCTGAAATCAAGGATCTCTGAAATCGGGGATCTCTGAAATCAAAGATCTCTGAAATCAAGGATCTCTGAAAACGGTGATCACTGAAATCGGGGATCTCTGAAATCAAGGATCACTGAAATCAGGGGTTCTCTGAAATCGAGGATCTCTGAAATCGAGGATCTCTGAAATCAAAGATCTCTGAAATAGAGGATCTATGAAATCGAGGATCTCTGAAATCGAGGATCTCTGAAATCGGGGATCTCTGAAATCAGGGATTCTGAAATCAAGGATCTCTGAAATCGAAGATCGCTGAAATCTGGGATCTCTGAAATCGGGGATCTCTGAAATCGGGGGATCTCTGAAATCGAGGCTCTCTGAAATCGATGATCTCTGAAATCGGTGATCTCTGAAATCGAGGATGTCTGAAATCGAGGATCTCTGAAATCAGGGACCTCTGAAATCGAGGATGTCTGAAATCGGTGATCTCTGAAATCGAGGGTGTCTGAAATCGAGGATCTCTGAAATCGAGGATCTCTGAAATCGGTGATCTCTGAAATCGGGGATCTCTGAAATCGAAGATCTCTGAAATTGGGGATCTCTAAAATCGAGGAGTTCTGAAATCAGGGATCTCTGAAATCGGGGGAATCGGAAATCGGGTATCTCTGAAATCGAATATCTCTGAAATCGGGGATCTCTGAAATCGAGGATTTCTGAAATCGAGGATCTCTGAAATCGGGGATCTCTGAAATCGGGGATCTCTGAAATCGAAGATCTCTGAAATCGGGGATCTCTACAATCGAGGATCTCTGAAATCAGGGATCTCTGAAATCGGTGGAATCTGAAATCGGTGATCTCTGAAATCGAGGGTGTCTGAAATCGAGGGTGTCTGAAATCGGTGATCTCTGAAATCGAGGATCTCTGAAATCGGGGATCTCAGAAATCGGGGATCTCAGAAATCGGGGATCTCTGAAATCGGGGATCACTAAAATCGAGGATCTCTGAAATCAAGGATCTCTGAAATCGGGGATCTCTGAAATCAAAGATCTCTGAAATCAAGGATCTCTGAAAACGGTGATCACTGAAATCGGGGATCTCTGAAATCAAGGATCACTGAAATCAGGGGTTCTCTGAAATCGAGGATCTCTGAAATCGAGGATCTCTGAAATCAAAGATCTCTGAAATAGAGGATCTATGAAATCGAGGATCTCTGAAATCGAGGATCTCTGAAATCGGGGATCTCTGAAATCAGGGATTCTGAAATCAAGGATCTCTGAAATCGAAGATCGCTGAAATCTGGGATCTCTGAAATCGGGGATCTCTGAAATCGGGGGATCTCTGAAATCGAGGCTCTCTGAAATCGATGATCTCTGAAATCGGTGATCTCTGAAATCGAGGATGTCTGAAATCGAGGATCTCTGAAATCAGGGACCTCTGAAATCGAGGATGTCTGAAATCGGTGATCTCTGAAATCGAGGGTGTCTGAAATCGAGGATCTCTGAAATCGAGGATCTCTGAAATCGGTGATCTCTGAAATCGGGGATCTCTGAAATCGAAGATCTCTGAAATTGGGGATCTCTAAAATCGAGGAGTTCTGAAATCAGGGATCTCTGAAATCGGGGGAATCGGAAATCGGGTATCTCTGAAATCGAATATCTCTGAAATCGGGGATCTCTGAAATCGAGGATTTCTGAAATCGAGGATCTCTGAAATCGGGGATCTCTGAAATCGGGGATCTCTGAAATCGAAGATCTCTGAAATCGGGGATCTCTACAATCGAGGATCTCTGAAATCAGGGATCTCTGAAATCGGTGGAATCTGAAATCGGTGATCTCTGAAATCGAAGATCTCTGAAATCGGGGGATATCTGAAATCGGGGGAATCTGAAATTGGGGATCTCTGAAATTGAGGATCTCTGAAATCGGGGATCTCTGAAATCGAAGATCTCTGAAATTGAGGATCTCTGAAATCGAGGATCTCTGAAATCTAGGATCTCTGAAATTGAGGATCTCTGAAATAGGGGATCTCTGAAATCGAAGATCTCTGAAATCGGGGATCTCTGAAATCAAAAATCTCTGAAATCAAGGATCTCTGAAATCGACGATCACTGAAATCGGGGATCTCTGAAATTGGGGATCTCTGAAATCGGGGGGTCTCTGAAATCGAGGATCTCTGAAATCGGGGATCTCAGAAATCGAGGATCTCTCAAATCGGGGATCTCTGAAATCGGGGATCTCTGAAATCGGGGATCTCTGAAATCGAAGATCTCTGAAATCGGGGAACTCTACAATCGAGGATCTCTGAAATCAGCGATCTCTGAAATCGGGGATCTCTGAAATCGAAGATCTTTGAAATCGGGGGATCTCTGAAATCGGTGGAATCTGAAATTGGGGATCTCTGAAATTGAGGATCTCTGAAATCGGGGATCTCTGAAATCGAGTATCTCTGAAATCGGGGATCTCTGAAATCGAGGATCTCTGAAGTCGAGGATCTCTGAAATCAGGGATATCTGAAATAGAGGGAATCTGAAATCGAGGATCTCTGAAATCGAGGATCTCTGAAATCGAGGATCTCTGAAATCGAGGATCTCTGAAATCAAGGATCTCTGAAATCGGGGATCTCTGAAATCAAAGATCACTGAAATCAAGGATCTCTGAAATCGGTGATCACTGAAATCGGGGATCTCTGAAATCAAGGATCTCTGAAATCAGGGGGTCTCTGAAATCGAGGATCTCTGAAATCGGGGATCTCAGAAATCGAGGATCTCTGAAATCAAGGATCTCTGAAATCAAAGATCTCTGAAATAGAGGATCTATGAAATCAAGGATCTCTGAAATCGGGGTCTCTGAAATCGGGGATCTCTGAAATCAGGGATTCTGAAATCGAGGATCTCTGAAATCGAAGATCTCTGAAATCTGGGATCTCTGAAATCGGGGATCTCTGAAATCGGGGGATCTCTGAAATCGAGGCTCTCTGAAATCGATGATCTCTGAAATCGGTGATCTCTGAAATCGAGGATGTCTAAAATTGAGGATCTCTGAAATCAGGGACCTCTGAAATCGAGGATGTCTGAAATCGGTGATCTCTGAAATCGAGGGTGTCTGAAATCGAGCGTGTCTGAAATCGGTGATCTCTGAAATCGAGGATCTCTGAAATCGGGGATCTCAGAAATCGGGGATCTCAGAAATCGGGGATCTCTGAAATCGGGGATCACTAAAATCGAGGATCTCTGAAATCAAGGATCTCTGAAATCGGGGATCTCTGAAATCAAAGATCTCTGAAATCAAGGATCTCTGAAAACGGTGATCACTGAAATCGGGGATCTCTGAAATCAAGGATCTCTGAAATCAGGGGTTCTCTGAAATCGAGGATCTCTGAAATCGGGGATCTCAGAATTCGAGGATCTCTGAAATCGAGGATCTCTGAAATCGAGGATCTCTGAAATCGGGGATCTCTGAAATCAGGGATTCTGAAATCGAGGATCTCTGAAATCGAAGATCGCTGAAATCTGGGATCTCTGAAATCGGGGATCTCTGAAATCGGGGGATCTCTGAAATCGAGGCTCTCTGAAATCGATGATCTCTGAAATCGGTGATCTCTGAAATCGAGGATGTCTGAAATCGAGGATCTCTGAAATCAGGGACCTCTGAAATCGAGGATGTCTGAAATCGGTGATCTCTGAAATCGAGGGTGTCTGAAATCGAGGATCTCTGAAATCGAGGATCTCTGAAATCGAGGATCTCTGAAATCGGTGATCTCTGAAATCGGGGATCTCTGAAATCGAAGATCTCTGAAATTGGGGATCTCTAAAATCGAGGAGTTCTGAAATCAGGGATCTCTGAAATCGGGGGAATCGGAAATCGGGTATCTCTGAAATCGAATATCTCTGAAATCGGGGATCTCTGAAATCGAGGATCTCTGAAATCGAGGATCTCTGAAATCGGGGATCTCTGAAATCGGGGATCTCTGAAATCGAAGATCTCTGAAATCGGGGATCTCTACAATCGAGGATCTCTGAAATCAGGGATCTCTGAAATCGGTGGAATCTGAAATCGGTGATCTCTGAAATCGAAGATCTCTGAAATCGGGGGATCTCTGAAATCGGGGGAATCTGAAATTGGGGATCTCTGAAATTGAGGATCTCTGAAATCGGGGATCTCTGAAATCGAAGATCTCTGAAATTGAGGATCTCTGAAATCGAGGATCTCTGAAATCGAGGATCTCTGAAATTGAGGATCTCTGAAATAGGGGATCTCTGAAATCGAAGATCTCTGAAATCGGGGATCTCTGAAATCAAAAATCTCTGAAATCAAGGATCTCTGAAATCGACGATCACTGAAATCGGGGATCTCTGAAATTGGGGATCTCTGAAATCGGGGGCTCTCTGAAATCGAGGATCTCTGAAATCGGGGATCTCAGAAATCGAGGATCTCTCAAATCGGGGATCTCTGAAATCGGGGATCTCTGAAATCGGGGATCTCTGAAATCGAAGATCTCTGAAATCGGGGAACTCTACAATCGAGGATCTCTGAAATCAGCGATCTCTGAAATCGGGGATCTCTGAAATCGAAGATCTTTGAAATCGGGGGATCTCTGAAATCGGTGGAATCTGAAATTGGGGATCTCTGAAATTGAGGATCTCTGAAATCGGGGATCTCTGAAATCGAGTATCTCTGAAATCGGGGATCTCTGAAATCGAGGATCTCTGAAGTCGAGGATCTCTGAAATCAGGGATATCTGAAATAGAGGGAATCTGAAATCGAGGATCTCTGAAATCGAGGATCTCTGAAATCGAGGATCTCTGAAATCGAGGATCTCTGAAATCAAAGAACTCTGAAATCGGGGGAATCTGAAATCGAGGATCTCTGAAGTTGAGGATCTCTGAAATCGAAGATCTCTGAAATCGGGGATCTCTGAAATCGAGGATCTCTGAAATCGAGGATCTCTGAAAGCGGGGGAATCTGAAATCGAGGATCTCTGAAATCGGTGATCTCTGAAATCGAGGATCTCTGAAATCGAGGGTCTGAAATCGAGGATCTCTGAAATTGAGGATCTCTGAAATCGGTGATCTCTGAACTTGAGGATGTCTGAAATCGGGGCACTCTGAAATTGAAGATCTCTGAAATCAGGGATCTCTGAAATCGAAAATCTCTGAAATCGGGGATCTCTGAAATCGAAGATCTCTGAAATCAAGGATCTCTGAAATTGGTGATCACTGAAATCGGGGATCTCTGAAATTGGGGATCTCTGAAACCGGGGGTCTCTGAAATCAAGGATCTCTGAAATCAGGGATCTCTGAAATTGAAAATCTCTGAAATCGGGGATCTCTGAAATCGAAGATCTCTGAAATCAAGGATCTCTGAAATTGGTGATCACTGAAATCGGGGATCTCTGAAATTGGGGATCTCTGAAACCGGGGGTCTCTGAAATCAGGGATCTCAGAAATCGGGGATCTCAGAAATCGGGATCTCTGAAATCGGGGATCACTGAAATCGAGGATCTCTGAAATCAAGGATCTCTGAAATCGGGGATCTCTGAAATCAAAGATCACTGAAATCAAGGATCTCTGAAATCGGTGATCACTGAAATCGGGGATCTCTGAAATCAAGGATCTCTGAAATCAGGGGGTCTCTGAAATCGAGGACCTCTGAAATCGGAGATCTCAGAAATCGAGGATCTCTGAAATCGAGGATCTCTGAAATCAAAGATCTCTGAAATAGAGGATCTATGAAATCAAGGATCTCTGAAATCGGGGTCTCTGAAATCGGGGATCTCTGAAATCAGGGATTCTGAAATCGAGGATCTCTGAAATCGAAGATCTCTGAAATCTGGGATCTCTGAAATCGGGGATCTCTGAAATCGGGGGATCTCTGAAATCGAGGCTCTCTGAAATCGATGATCTCTGAAATCGGTGATCTCTGAAATCGAGGATGTCTGAAATCGAGGATCTCTGAAATCAGGGACCTCTGAAATCGAGGATGTCTGAAATCGGTGATCTCTGAAATCGAGGGTGTCTGAAATCGAGGATGTCTGAAATCGGGGATCTCTGAAATCAAGGATCTCTGAAATTGAGGATCTCTGAAATCAGGGTTCTCTGAAATCGGGGATCTCTGAAATCGGGGATCTCTGAAATCGAAGATCTCTGAAATCGAAGATCTCTGAAATCGGGGGATCTCTGAAATCGGGGGAATCTGAAATTGGGGATCTCTGAAATTGAGGATCTCTGAAATTGGGGATCTCTGAAATCGAAGATCTCTGAAATTGAGGATCTCTGAAATCGAGAATCTCTGAAATCGAGGATCTCTGAAATTGAGGATCTCTGAAATAGGGGATCTCTGAAATCGGGGATCTCAGAAATCGAGGATCTCTGAAATCGGGGATCTCTGAAATCGGGGATCTCTGAAATCGGGGATCTCTGAAATCGAAGATCTCTGAAATCGGGGAACTCTACAATCGAGGATCTCTGAAATCAGCGATCTCTGAAATCGGGGGAATCTGAAATCGGGGATCTCTGAAATCGAAGATCTCTGAAATCGGGGGATCTCTGAAATCGGTGGAATCTGAAATTGGGGATCTCTGAAATCGAGGATCTCTGAAATCGGGGATCTCTGAAATCGAGGATCTCTGAAATCGAGGATCTCTGAAATCGGGGATATCTGAAATAGAGGGAATCTGAAATCGAGGATCTCTGAAATCGAGGATCTCTGAAATCGAGGATCTCTGAAATCAAAGAACTCTGAAATCGGGGGAATCTGAAATCGAGGATCTCTGAAGTTGAGGATCTCTGAAATCGAAGATCTCTGAAATCGGGGATCTCTGAAATCGAGGATCTCTGAAATCGAGGATCTCTGAAAGCGGGGGAATCTGAAATCGAGGATCTCTGAAATCGGTGATCTCTGAAATCGAGGATCACTGAAATCGAGGGTCTGAAATCGAGGATCTCTGAAATTGAGGATCTCTGAAATCGGTGATCTCTGAACTTGAGGATGTCTGAAATCGGGGCTCTCTGAAATTGAAGATCTCTGAAATCAGGGATCTCTGAAATCGAAAATCTCTGAAATCGGGGATCTCTGAAATCGAAGATCTCTGAAATCAAGGATCACTGAAATTGGTGATCACTGAAATCGAAGATCTCTGAAATCGGGGGATCTCTGAAATCGGGGGAATCTGAAATTGGGGATCTCTGAAATTGAGGATCTCTGAAATCGGGGATCTCTGAAATCGAAGATCTCTGAAATTGAGGATCTCTGAAATCGAGAATCTCTGAAATCGAGGATCTCTGAAATTGAGGATCTCTGAAATAGGGGATCTCTGAAATCGAAGATCTCTGAAATCGGGGATCTCTGAAATCGAAAATCTCTGAAATCAAGGATCTCTGAAATCGGTGATCACTGAAATCGGGGATCTCTGAAATTGGGGATCTCTGAAATCGGGGGGTCTCTGAAATCGAGGATCTCTGAAATCGGGGATCTCAGAAATCGAGGATCTCTGAAATCGGGGATCTCTGAAATCGGGGATCTCTGAAATCGGGGATGTCTGAAATCGAAGATCTCTGAAATCGAAAATCTCTGAAATCAAGGATCTCTGAAATCGGTGATCACTGAAATCGGGGATCTCTGAAATTGGGGATCTCTGAAATCGGGGGGTCTCTGAAATCGAGGATCTCTGAAATCGGGGAACGCTACAATCGAGGATCTCTGAAATCAGCGATCTCTGAAATCGGGGGAATCTGAAATCGGGGATCTCTGAAATCGAAGATCTCTGAAATCGGGGGATCTCTGAAATCGGTGGAATCTGAAATTGGGGATCTCTGAAATTGAGGATCTCTGAAATCGGGGATCTCTGAAATCGAAGATCTCTGAAATTGAGGATCTCTGAAATCGAGGATCTCTGAAATCGAGGGTCTGAAATCGAGGATCTGTGAAATCGAGGATCTCTGAAATCGGTGATCTCTGAAATCGAGGATCTCTGAAATCGAGGATCTCTGAAATCGGGGATATCTGAAATAGAGGGAATCTGAAATCGAGGATCTCTGAAATCGAGGATCTCTGAAATCAAAGAACTCTGAAATCGGGGGAATCTGAAATCGAGGATCTCTGAAGTTGAGGATCTCTGAAATCGAAGATCTCTGAAATCGGGGATCTCTGAAATCGAGGATCTCTGAAATCGAGGATCTCTGAAAGCGGGGGAATCTGAAATCGAGGACCTCTGAAATCGGTGATCTCTGAAATCGGTGATCTCTGAAATCGAGGATCTCTGAAATCGACGATCTCTGAAATCAGGGATCTCTGAAATCGAAGATCTCTGAAATCGCGGATCTCTGAACACGAGGATGTCTGAAATCGGGGCTCTCTGAAATTGAAGATCTCTGAAATCAAGGATCTCTGAAATCGGTGATCACTGAAATCAGGGAGCTCTGAAATTGGGGATCTCTGAAATCGGGGGTCTCGGAAATCGAGGATCTCTGAAATCGGGGATCCCAGAAATCGAGGATCTCTGAAATCGAGGATCTCTGAAATCAGCGATCTCTGAAATCGGGGGAATCTGAAATCGGGGATCTCTGAAATCGAAGATCTCTGAAATCGGGGGATCTCTGAAATCGGTGGAATCTGAAATTGGGGATCTCTGAAATTGAGGATCTCTGAAATCGGGGATCTCTGAAATCGAATATCTCTGAAATTGAGGATCTCTGAAATCGAGGATCTCTGAAATCGAGGGTCTGAAATCGAGGATCTGTGAAATCGAGGATCTCTGAAATCGGTGATCTCTGAAATCGAGGATCTCTGAAATCGAGGATCTCTGAAATCGGGGATATCTGAAATAGAGGGAATCTGAAATCGAGGATCTCTGAAATCGAGGATCTCTGAAATCAAAGAACTCTGAAATCGGGGGAATCTGAAATCGAGGATCTCTGAAGTTGAGGATCTCTGAAATCGAAGATCTCTGAAATCGGGGATCTCTGAAATCGAGGATCTCTGAAATCGAGGATCTCTGAAAGCGGGGGAATCTGAAATCGAGGACCTCTGAAATCGGTGATCTCTGAAATCGGTGATCTCTGAAATCGAGGATCTCTGAAATCGACGATCTCTGAAATCAGGGATCTCTGAAATCGAAGATCTCTGAAATCGCGGATCTCTGAACACGAGGATGTCTGAAATCGGGGCTCTCTGAAATTGAAGATCTCTGAAATCAAGGATCTCTGAAATCGGTGATCACTGAAATCAGGGAGCTCTGAAATTGGGGATCTCTGAAATCGGGGGTCTCGGAAATCGAGGATCTCTGAAATCGGGGATTTCAGAAATCGAGGATCTCTGAAATCAATGATCTCTGAAATCAAAGATCTCTGAAATCGAGTATCTCTAAAATCGTGGATCTCTGAAATTGGGTATCTCTGAAATCGGGGATCTCTGAAATCGAGGATCTCTGAAATCGAAGATCTCTGAAATTGGGGATCTCTGAAATCGGGGATCTCTGAAATCAGGAGATCTCTGAAATCGAAGATCTCTGAAACCGGGGATCTCTGAAATCGGGGATCACTGAAATCGAGGATCTCTGAAATCAAGGATCTCTGAAATCGGGGATCTCTGAAATCAAAGATCTCTGAAATCAAGGATCTCTGAAATCGGTGATCACTGAAATCGGGGATCTCTGAAATCGAGGATCTCTAAAATCAGAGGGTCTCTGAAATCGAGGATCTCTGAAATCGGGGATCCCAGAAATCGAGGATCTCTGAAATCGAGGATCTCTGAAATCAAAGGTCTCTGAAATCGAGGATCTATGAAATCGAGGATCTCTGAAATCGGGGATCTCTGAAATCGGGGATCTCTGAAATCAGGGATTCTGTAATCGAGCACCTCTGAAATAGAAGATCTCTGAAATCGGGGAGCTCTGAAATCGGGGACCTCTGAAATCGGGGGATCTCTGAAATCGAGGCTTTCTGAAATCGGGGATCTCTGAAATCGGTGATCTCTGAAATCGAGGATCTCTGAAATCAGGGATCTCTGAAATCGAGGATGTCTGAAATCGGTGATCTCTGAAATCGAGGGTGTCAGAAATCGAGGATGTCTGAAATCGAAGATCTCTGAAATCGAGGATCTCTGAAATCGAGGATCTCTGAAATCGAAGATCTCTGAAATCGGGCATCTCTGAAATCAGGGATCTCTGAAATTGCAGATCTCTGAAATCGGGGATCTCTACAATCAAGGATCTCTGAAATCAGGGTTCTCTGAAATCGGGGGAATCTGAAATCAGGGATCTCTGAAATCGAAGATCTCTGAAATTGGGGATCTCTGAAATCGGGGGAATCTGAAATTGGGGCTCTCTGAAATTGAGGATCTCTGAAATTGGGGATCTCTGAAATCAAAGATCTCTGAAATTGAGGATCTCTGAAATCGAGGATCTCATAAATCGAGGGTCTGAAATCGAGGATCTGTGAAATTGGGGATCTCTGAAATCGAAGATCTCTGAAATCAAGGATCTCTGAAATCGGTGATCACTGAAATCAGGGAGCTCTGAAATTGGGGATCTCTGAAATCGGGGGTCTCTGAAATCGAGGATCTCTGAAATCGGGGATTTCAGAAATCGAGGATCTCTGAAATCAAGGATCTCTGAAATCAAAGATCTCTGAAATCGAGTATCTCTAAGATCGTGGATCTCTGAAATCGGGGATCTCTGAAATCGGGGATCTCTGAAATCGAGGATCTCTGAAATCGAAGATCTCTGAAATTGGGGATCTCTGAAATCGGGGATCTCTGAAGTCAGGGGATCTCTGAAATCGAAGATCTCTGAAACCGGGGATCTCTGAAATCGGGGATCACTGAAATCGAGGATCTCTGAAATCAAGGATCTCTGAAATCGGGGATCTCTGAAATCAAAGATCTCTGAAATCAAGGATCTCTGAAATCGGTGAGCACTGAAATCGGGGATCTCTGAAATCGAGGATCTCTAAAATCAGAGGGTCTCTGAAATCGAGGATCTCCGAAATCGGGGATCCCAGAAATCGAGGATCTCTGAAATCGAGGATCTCTGAAATCAAAGGTCTCTGAAATCGAGGATCTATGAAATCGAGGATCTCTGAAATCGGGGATCTCTGAAATCGGGGATCTCTGAAATCAGGGATTCTGTAATCGAGGATCTCTGAAATAGAAGATCTCTGAAATCGGGGACCTCTGAAATCGGGGGAGCTCTGAAATCGAGGCTTTCTGAAATCGGGGATCTCTGAAATCGGTGATCTCTGAAATCGAGGATCTCTGAAATCAGGGATCTCTGAAATCGAGGATGTCTGAAATCAGTGATCTCTGAAATCGAGGGTGTCTGAAATCGAGGATGTCTGAAATCGAAGATCTCTGAAATCGAGGATCTCTGAAATCGAGGATCTCTGAAATCGAAGATCTCTGAAATCGAGGATCTCTGAAATCGGGCATCTCTGAAGTCAGGGATCTCTGAAATCGGGGATCTCTGAAATTGCAGATCTCTGAAATCGGGGATCTCTACAATCAAAGATCTCTGAAATCAGGGTTCTCTGAAATCGGGGGAATCTGAAATCGGGGATCTCTGAAATCGAAGATCTCTGAAATTGGGGGATCTCTGAAATCGGGGGAATCTGAAATTGGGGCTCTCTGAAATTGAGGATCTCTGAAATTGGGGATCTCTGAAATCAAAGATCTCTGAAATTGAGGATCTCTGAAATCGAGGATCTCTGAAATCGAGGGTCTGAAATCGAGGATCTGTGAAATTGGGGATCTCTGAAATCGAAGATCTCTGAAATCAAGGATCTCTGAAATCGGTGATCACTGAAATCGGGGATCTCAGAAATCGAGGATCTCTGAAATCAAAGATCTCTGAAATCGAGGATCTATGAAATCGAGGATCTCTGAAATCGGGGATCTCTGAAATCGGGGATCTCTGAAATCGGGGATCTCCGAAATCGGGGATCTCTGAAATCGGGACTCTCTGAAATTGAGCATCTCTAAAATCGGTGATCTCTGAAATCGAGGATGTCTGAAATCGAAGATCTCTGAAATCGAAGATCTCTGAAATCGAGGATCTCTGAAATCGAGGATCTCTGAAATCGGGGATCTCTGAAATCGAGGATCTCTGAAATCGGTGATCTCTGAAATCGAGGATGTCTGAAATCGAGGATGTCTGAAATCGAAGATCTCTCAAATCGAGGATCTTTGAAATCGAGGATCTCTGAAATCGAGGATCTCGGAAATCGGGGATCTCTGAAGTCGGGGATCTCTGAAATTGGGGATCTCTGAAAGCTGTGTGAAGGAGTTTTGGGTACTGAGCAGCACTTTGCAAGTTCATTTTGATTTGCACTTCTTTGCCTCGATTTAGAAGAGACTGTGGGGGCTGCACTCTGAGCTCTTTCCCTGGGTCTCTCCATTGTTCTTTCCAGCAGATTTGATGTACAGGTCTCTCCAGGCCGAGATTCAAGGCTCCAATGAGCAGGGTGTGGATGGAGAGCAAGATCAACCCTCCCCTTTAAGAACTGCCCAGCGCCAGTGTGTCTGTGTTCCATTGCTGACTGACATCACATGAGCTTCGCCAGCACTCTGAGGTAGCGCCTTGCTCCTCGGCCTTTGCGCCTTAAGACAGGTGTGTAGCGCCTGATTTAGCGCTCCAATCACCTCCAGGGGCGGTAAAAGCCAAGTTTGCAGTCGGAGGCGATAATTAGCGGCAGGTGCTAAACTTTGTGCCCGGCCGATAATTGTGCCCCAAACGGGGCTATACCGAATTTCTCCCCCAAAATGTTTAACTGGGGGAAGGCCAATTTCAGTGGAATGAGAGCGGATCTGGCCCGAGTAAACTGGTATCAAAGATTGGCAGGCAAAACTGTAATGGAACAATGGGCTGCCTTTAAAGAGGAAATAGTTCAGGTACAGTTGAGGTACATTCCCACTAGGGGGAAAGGCAGGGCAACTAAAGTCAGGGCTCCCTGGATGACGAAACAGATAGAGAATATGATGGAAGCAGAAAAAGCGCACGTTTGACAGATGTCAGGTTACAAATACATCTGAGAATCAGACTATATATAGAAAGGTCAGAGGAGAAGTGAAAATGAAAATAAGAGGGGCAAAGAGAGGGTATGAGAATAGAATGGCAGCCAACATAAAAGGTAATCCAAAAGTCTTCTACAGGCATATAAATAGTAAAAGGGTAGTAAAAGAAGGGGTGGGGCTGATTAGGGACCAAAAAGGAGACCTATGCATGGAGGCAGAGGGTATGACTGAGGTACTAAATGAATACTTTGCATCTGTCTTCACCAAGGAAGAGGATGCTGCCATAGATATAGTGAAGGAGGAGGTAGTGGAGACACTTGATAGGGTAAAAATTGATAAAGAGGTATTAGAAAGGTTGGCTATACTTAAAGTAGATAAATCACCAGGAGCGGATGGGATGCATCTTAGGACGCTGAGGGAATTGAGGGCGGAAATCGCGGAGGTACTGGCCATGATATTCCAATCCTCCTTAGATACGGGGGTGGTGCCAGAGGACTGGAGAATTGCAACTGTTACACCACTGTTCAAAAAAGGCTATAAAGATAAACCCAGCAACGACAGGCCAGTCAGTTTAACCTCGGTAGTGGGGAAGCTTTTAGAAACAGTAATCAGAGACAAAATTAACAGTCACTTGGATAAGTGTGGATTAATTAAGGAAAGCCAGCACGGATTTGTTAAAGGCAAGTTGTGTTTAACCAACATGATCGAGTTTTTTGAAGAGGTAACAGAAAGGGTTGATGAGGATAATGCGGTTGACGTAGTATACATGGATTTCCAAAAGGCGTTCGACAAAGTGCCACATAATCGGCTTGCCAGCAAAGTTGAAGCCCATGGAATAAAAGTGACAATGGCAGCATGGATACGAAATTGGCTAAGTGACAGGAAACAGAGAGTAGTGGTGAACGGTTGTTTGTCAGACTGGAGGAAGGTATACAGTGGTATTCCCCAGGGGTCAGTTCTAGGACCACTGCTTTTCTTGATATATATTAACAACACAACAACTTGTATTTATATAGCGCCTTTAATGTAGTAAAACGTCCCAAGGCGCTGCACAGGAGTATTTTACGACAAACAAATTTGACACCGATCCACATAAGGATAAATTAGGGCAGGTGACCAAAAGCTTGGTTAAAGAGGTAGGTTTTAAGGAGCGTCTTAAAGGAGGAAAGAGAGGTAGCGAGGTGGACAGGTTTAGGCAGGGAATTCCAGAGCTTAGGGCCCAGGCAACAGAAGGCACGGCCGCCAAATGTTGAGCGATTATAATCAAGGATGCTCAAGAGGGCAGAATTAGAGGAGCGCAGATATCTCGGGGAGTTGTGGGGCTGAAGGAGATTACAGAGATAGGAAGGGGCAAGGTCATGGAGAGATTTGAAAACAAGGATGAGAATTTTGAAATCGACACGCTGCTTAACCAGGAGCCAATGTAGGTCAGGGAGCACAGGGGTGATGGGCGAACCGGACTTGGTGAGAGTTAGGACACGGGCAGCGGAGTTTTGGATGACCTCAAGTTTACATAGGGTGGAATATGGGAGGCCAGCCAGGAGTGCATTGGAATAGTCAAGTCTGGAGGTAACAAAGGTATGGATGAGGGTTTCAGCAGCGGATGAGCTGAGGCAAGGGCGGAGACAGACGATGTTACGGAGGTGGAAGTAGGCGGTCTTTGTTATGCTGCGGATATGTGGTCGGAAGCTCATTTCAGGGTCAAATATGACACCAAGGTTGCGAACAGTGTGGTTCAGCCTCAGACAGATGTTAGGGAGAGGGATGGAGTCAGTGGCTAGGGAACGGAGTTTGTGGTGGGGACCAAAAACAATGGCTTCGGTCTTCCCAATATTTAATTGGAGAAAATTTTTGCTCATCCAGAACTGTATGTCGGACAAGCAGTCTGACAATTTAGACACCGTGGCGGGGTCGAGAGAAGAGGTAGTGAGGTAGAGCTGGGTGTCATCAGCGTACATGTGGAAACTGATGCTGTGTTTTCGGATGATGTCACCAAGGGGCAACATGTAGATGAGAAATAGGAGGGGGCCAAGGATAGATCCTTGGGGGACACCAGAGGTAAAGATGCAGGAGCGGGAAGAGAAGCCTTTGCAGGTGATTCTCTGGTTACGATTAGATAGATAAGAATGGAACCAGGCGAGTGCAGTCCCACCCAGCTGGACGACGGTGGTGAGGCGTTGGAGGAGGATGGAGTGGTCAACCATGTCAATGGCTGCAGACAAGTCAAGAAGGACGAGGATGGATAGTTTACCTTTGTCTCAGTCACAAAGGATGTCATTTGTGACTTTGATGAGAGCCGTTTTGGTACTGTGGCAAGGCGGAAACCTGATTGGAGAGAATCAAACATGGAATTGCGGGAAAGATGGGCATGGATTTGGGAGGCGACAACACGTTCAAGGACACTAATACAATAGCAAAATACTGCGGATGCTGGAAATCTGAAATAACAACAGAAAATGCTGGAAACACTCAGCAGGCCAGGCAGCATCGAGGAGAGAGAAGCAGAGTTAACGTTTCAGGTCTGTGACCCTTCGTCAGAACTGGTAAAAGTTGAAGATGTAACAGGTTTTAAGCAGGTGCAGAGGCAGGAAAAGGTGGGGCGAGGGGAGGAAGGAACTAACGGGACAGTCTGTGCTAGGATTGAAGGCAGGAGAGATTAAATGTTGCAAATGGGGATGGCAGAATCATCAACAGCTGCCGCCTGAAAAAATGGGGGGGTTTAGAGTCTGAAATTGTTGAACTCAATGTTGAGTCCAGAAGGCTGTAAAGTGCTTAATCGAAAGATGAGGTGCCGTTCCTAGAGCTTACGTTGAGCTTCATTGGAACAGTGTAAGAGGCCGAGGACAGAGAGGTCAGAGTGGGAGTGGAGGGGAGAATTAAAGTGGCAAGCGACCGGAAGCTTGGGTCACGCTTACGGATTGAATGGAGGTGTTCCGCAAAGCGTTCAAGGACTTTGTTATGCTGCGGATGTGTGGTCAGAAGCTCATTTCAGGGTCAAATATGACACCAAGGTTGTGCCTCAAACAGATGTTAGGGAGAGGGATGAAGTCAGTGGCTAGGGAACGGAGTTTGTGAGGGGACCAAAAACAATGGCTTCGGTCTTCCCAATATTTAATTGGAGAAAATGTTTGCTCATCCAGAACTGGATGTCAGACAAGCAGTCTGACAATTTAGACACCGTGGAGGGGTCGAGACTTGGACGTGGGTGTATCACAGAATCACAGAAACCCCACAGTGCAGATAGAGGCCATTTCGGCCCATCGAGCCTGCACTGACACATATCCCACCCGATCCCCGTAACCCCATGTATTTAATCCCCCTAACACTAAGGGTCAATTTTTTTTTTTATCATAGCCAATCAACCTAACCCACACATCTTTGGACTGTGGGAGGAAACCGGAGCACCCGGAGGAAACCCACGCAAACACGGGGAGAATGTGCAAACTCCACACAGACAGTCACCCGAGGCTGGATTCGAACCCGGGTCTCTGGCGCTGTGAGGCAACAGTGCTAACCACTATGCCACCGTGCTGCCTTGTACAGGGCACAATTTCAAAATTTGCAGATGACACAAAACTTGGAAGTATAGTGAACAGTGAGGAGGAGAGGGATAGACTTCAGGAAGACATAGACAGGCTGGTGAAATGGACGGACACTTGGCAGATGAAATTTAACGCAGAAAAGTGTGAAGTGATACATTTTGGTAGAATGAATGTAGAGAGGCAATATAAACTAAATGGTACAATCCTAAAGAGGGTGCACGAACAGAGAATCATAGAAACTTACAGCACAGAAGGAGGCCATTCAGCCCATCTTGTCTGTGCCGGCTGACAAAGAGCTATCCACCCTAATCCCACTTTCCAGCACTTGGCCAGTATCCTTGTAGGTTACGGCACTTCAAGTGCATATCCAAGCACTTTTTAAATGTGGTGAGGATTTCTGCCTCTATCACCCTTTCAGGCAGTGAGTTCCAGACCCCCACCACCCTCTGGGTGAAAAAATTTCTTCTCAAATCTCCTCTAAACCTTCTACCAATTACTTTAAATCTATGCCCCCTGGCTATTGACCCTTCTGCTAAGGGAAATAGGTCCTTCCTATCAACTCTATCTAGGCCCCTCATAATTTTATACACCTCAAGTAGGTCTCCCCTCAGCCTCCTCTGTTCCAAAGAAAACAACCCCAGCCTATCCAGTCTTTCCTCACAGCTAAAATTCCCCAGCCCAGGCAACATCCTCGTAAATCTCCTCTGTACCCTCTCTAGTGCAATCACATCCTTCCTGTAATGTGGTGACCAGAACTGCACGCAGTATTCTAGCTGCGGCCTAACTAGTGTTTTATACAGTTCAAGCATAACCTCCCTGCTCTTATATTCTATGCCTCGGCTAATAAAGGCAAATATCTCGTATGCCTTCTTAACCACCTTATCCACCTGCCCTGCTACCTTCAGAGATCTGTGGACACGCTCTCCAAGGTCCCTCTGATCCTCTGCACTTATCAGTGTCCTACCATTTATTGTGTATTCCCTTGCCTTGTTAGCCCTCCCCAAATGCATTGCCTCACACTTCTCTGTATTGAATTCCATTTGCCACTGTTCTGCCCACCAGACCAGTCCATTGATATTTTCCTCAGTCTGCAGTTTTCTTCTTCATTATCAACCACCCGGCCAATTTTTGTACGTAAGAACATAAGAAACATAAGAAATAGAAACATAGAAGATAGGAGCAGGAGTAGGCCATTCGGCCCCTCGAGCCTGCTCCACCATTCAATGTGATCATGGCTGATCATCCAAATTCAGTACCCGGTCCCTGCTTTCTCTCCATACCCCTTGACCCTTTAGCCTTAAGAAATATATCCAACTCCTTCTTGAATATATTTAATGAATTGGCCTCTACTGCCTTCTGTGGTAGAGAATTCCACAGGTTCACCACTCTCTGGGTGAAGAAATTCCTCCTCATTTCTGTCCTAAATGGCATACCCCTTATCCTTAGACTGTGACCCCTGGTTCTGGACTCCCCGATCATCGGGAACATCCTTCCTGCATCTAGTCTGTCCAGTCCTGTCAGAATTTTATAAGTTTCAATGAGATCCCCTCTCATTCTTCTAAACTCCAGCGAGTACAAGCCCAATCGACCCAATCTCTCCTCATACGTCATACCTGCCATCCCAGGTATCAGCCTGGTGAATCTTCGCTGAACTCCTTCCATGGCAAGAACATCCTTCCTCAGATAAGGCGACCAAAACTGCACACAATACTCAAGATGTAGTCTCACCAAGGCCCTGTACAGCTGCAGCAAGACATCCTTTTTCCTGTACTCAAAGCCTCTCGCTACGAAGGCCAACATACCATTTGCCTAGGAGCAGGAGTAGGCCAATCGGCCCCTCGAGCCTGCTCCACCATTCAATAAGATCATGGCTGATCCAATCTTGGCCTCAACACCACTTTCCCGCTGTCTCCCCATACCCCTTGACTCCCTTGTAGTTCAAGTGTCTGTCAATCTCCGCCTTGAATATATTCAATGACTCCGCCTTCACAACTCTCTGGGGTAGAGAATTCCAAAGATTCATGACCCTCTGAGAGAAGAAATTCCTCCTCATCTCTGTCTTAAATGGGTAACCCATTATTCTAAAACTATGCCCCCTAGTTCTAGATACCCCCACTAGGGGAAACATCCTCTCAGCATCCACCCTGTCAAGCCCCCTCAGAATCTTATATGTTTCAATAAGATCACCTCTCATTTTTCTAAACTCCAATGCATATAGGCCCAACCTGCTCAACCTTTCATTATACTCCTTCATCCCAGGAATCAACCGAGTGAACCTTCTCTGCATTGCCTCCAATGCAAGTATATCCTTCCTTAAATATGGAGACCAAATTGTACGCAGTACTCCAGATGCGGTCTCACCAGCTCCCTGTAAAGTTGCATCAAAACTTCCCTACTTTTATACTCCATGCCCCTTGCAATAAAGGCTAACATTCCATTAGCCTTCCTAATTACTTGCTGTACTGACATGCTAACTTTTTGTGTTTCATGTACTAGGACCCCCAGATCCCTTTGTACCGCAGCATTTTGTAGTCTCACTCCATTTAAATAATAATTTGCTTTTTCATTCTTCCTTCCAAAGTGGATAACCTCACATTTTCCCACATTATACTCCACCTGCCAAATTTTTGCCCAATCACTTAACACATCTATTGAATCTTGACCGAACAGTAATGAATAGAGGAGACGGAATGTACCTTTTACTATTTACTGAGTAAATGGGTGGACATTACAGCACATTGTCTGCAAGGCAGAACCCGAAAGTGAAAGTGAAAGACAAAGTAAAACCGAGCCCCCCAGCACCCACTTCAGGTAACATCCGGGAACTGGGACAAACTTAACTGAAGCAAAACTCAAAACACAACACTCCTTTCCCCCAGATAAAACCCCTTAGTCCTCCAGGCGTCTGGGACGGAATCTAACCCGACTTGAGCGCCACTGGACAGGCATAGTCGGGGTGCCACTGCTAGCCGCAGGAAAACCTTCCTCCGTGGCTGATGACTCCGTGATACCTTCTGTCGATGTGGCTTCCGTCGTTGTTGCAGGAAGCAGGCCGTCACTGCCTGGCAGAGATGGCGGAGACAATGGCCTAGCCTGTGACGTCTCTGTTACTCTCACCGGAGTACGACCCCGTAGCTGGTCTACGTGGCGTCTGTGTAGCTGGCCATCAGGTGTACGGACGCTGTACGACAGGGGACTCGTGGCCTGCTCCACCACGGCAGGCATCCATTTGTCTCCTCCTGCATAGCAACGGGCAAACACAGTCTCTGACGGCTCGAACTGCCTGGCGGTGCCCTGGTGCTTCTTAGCCAGCTCTTCTTGCTTTGTGTGCATCTCATCCCTGTAGTCCGGGTGTAGCCGGTCCAGTGCAGTCGCCAGCCGGCGACCCATCAGCATCTTGGCAGGACTCTTCCCCGTTGCTGAGTTTGGTGTGGTATGCTGTGATAACAGGAACCTGGCCAATCTGGTTTGCCAGTCCCCCACCGATATCCTCACTGTTAAGTCTGTGTGTCCCAGTTATGCTTATTATAAATCACTGGACACAGACCACAAGAATAACTTTAACAGGTCTTTACTATTCGGAGGTCAGGGCTGAACTGCCCAGCAAATCCCTACACAACACTTATATACCGGTGTGGTCACCACCGGTATTACAGTATACAGCAGCCAAGAGAAAGTAGTACATCTCTTAAGGTAGTTCTCTTAAGGTGGAACAGGTTACATACACCACAGTCCTCCCTTTTTAGCTTAACAGTTATATCCCCATTTAACATAACATAATAACATATATATATACAACTTCATGCAAAACAGTTCAAAGATTCAGTCTCTGAGGAGGCCTCCTGATTCGAGTTGGATAATGCCTTTCAGGGGTCTCTGATTCTCGTTGCTGGGGTGACTCATCTAGTTGGTCTCTTATGGATTGGACATCGTCATCAGGTACATTCACTTCTGAGGTAGATGCTTCAGGTTCACTAACTTCTTCCACGGTTGTCTCTGCCGTAACCATGGGTTCGACCCTTGTTCTCGATTCTACCAGTTGGTCAGCATGACGCCGTGTTACATTTTCACCAATATCTACCGTGTACATCAGGGGTCCTTGTCTGGCCCGAATTGTTCCAGATTGCCATTTCTCATTTTTATAGTCCCGGGCTAACACTGGTTGTCCTATTTCGAAACTCCGAGTGGTCTTGTTATTTATATGCTGGAACTGTTTGTTTTCAACTTCCCTCCGCACATTTGGTTTTAACAAGTCCAACCTGGACCGCAACCTCCTGTTATAGAACATCATGGCAGGACTTTGGTTTGTCACTGCATGAGTGGCGTTTCGATATGCCAGTAGGAATTTGTCCACCTTGTGTTGTAGTGGAATCTGATCTTCGCTCATGGCCTTTATTGCTTTTTTGAACGTTTGTACAAATCTCTCGGCCAACCCGTTTGTAGCCGGATGATATGGGGCAGAGGTATAATGTTTCATCCCATTCTTCTTCATGAATTTCTGGAATTCTTCTGACATGAACTGCGGTCCGTTGTCTGAACATATTTGTTCTGGCAATCCATTTCTTGCAAATATCGTTCTTAGCACCGCGATCATCTTTTCCGAGGTAGTGGTAGTCATCTTAATCACTTCTGGCCATTTAGAATGTGCGTCCACCGCAATTAAAAACATGGAGTCCATGAATGGACCAGCAAAGTCAATATATACACATTGCCATGGGGTTGAAGGCCATTCCCATGCATGCAGCGGTGCAATCGGAGGTGCATTTTGCACTTTTTGGCACCCTGAGCAGCTTTTCGTCAGATCCTCTATCTGTTGGTTGATACCCGGCCACCACACATAAGCCCTAGCAAGGCTTTTCATCTTGACTCCCCCCAGATGACCTTCATGCAGTTCCTTTAGAACTCTCTCTCTTAACTTAGGAGGAATAATCACCCTTGTTCCATACATCAATGTTCCTTGAAAGACGGACAGCTGTTCTCGTCTTGCTGAGAATGCCGGTAACAGTGGATCACCATGTGCTGGCCATCCCTTCACTGTCACTTCGTAGACCCGGGACAGTCGGGTCATTCCTGGTTTCTCTTTCAATACTTGCATTGGTGACTGGTAAACATTCGATGATGGTCGAGTGAAATAACTCAACAGGGTCAACCGTCGGTGCCTCCTCCTCTGTAGGTAGTGGCAGGCGCGACAGCCCATCAGCATTACCATGCTGCTTTGTACCTTTGAATTCGATCTGATATTGATGTGCCCCTAGGAAAAGGGACCATCTCTGGAGTCTCTGTGCTGTCATCACCGAAACACCCTTCTTAGGGTTAAAAATGGATACCAACAGCTGGTGGTCTGTCAGAAGCGTAAACTTTTGGCCCTGCAGGTAATGATTAAACTTTTTTACTCCCCACACAAGGCTGAGAGCCTCCCTATCTATCTGAGCATAGTTGCGCTCAGCGGAGGTCAATGATCTGGATGCGAACGCAACTGGCCTCTCCAGGCCATTTGGCAACTTGTGTGAGAGTACTGCCCCAATACCATATGGAGAAGCATCACAAGCCAAACGAATAGGCAGCGTTGGGTTGAAGTGAGCCAACACTTCCTCTGAGGTGATCAATGCCTTGCTTTTGCGAAAGGCCCTCTTACAGTCCTCGCTCCACTTCCATGGTACTCCCTTCTGCAAAAGAGCGTTCAGCGGGTGCAGCACCGTGGATAAATTTGGCAGAAACTTATGGTAATAGTTAATCAACCCTAGGAACGACCTCAACTGGGATACATTATCCGGAGCGGGAGCCTTCACAACAGCTTCGATCTTGTCAGGAGACTTATGAAGCCCCTCCTGGTCAATGACATGACCACAGTACGAGATCCGCTTCTGAAAGAACTCACATTTCTGGTGATTAACTCGAAGTCCATATTCTTTCAATCTGGTGAGCACCAGTTCCAAATTTGCAAGGTGTTCCTCGTCATCATCTCCTGTAATCAGAATATCGTCCAGGTAACATTGTGTGCCTGGAATTCCCTGTAATACCTGCTCCATGGCCCTCTGCCAAATTGCTGGAGCCGATGCCACTCCAAAAACCAGTCTATTATACCGGTACAAGCCTCTATGCGTGTTGATCGTGAGATACTGGCGTGACTCTTCCTCAACTTCCATCTGTAAGTACGCCTGCGCCAGGTCTATCTTGGTGAAGTGTTTCCCGCCAGACAACGAAGCGAAGATATCCTCAATCTGCGGAAGCGGATACTGCACCGTGTGAAGCACCGGATTAACAGTGATCTTGAAATCTCCACAGATGCGAACCTTCCCCGGTTCCCCCGGCTTGTTGCTCGATGAACGCTTCATGACGGGGACAATGGGCGTGGCCCACTCACTCCAGTCTACCTTAGACAGTACTCCTGAACGTTCTAGCCCTTCCAGCTCAGCTTCCACAGCAGGTCGTATCGCATAAGGTACCGGTCTGGCTTTGAAAAATTTCGGGTTTGCATGTTCTTCAACCTTGATGTTTGCCGTAATTCCTCTCAGTGTTCCCAGTCCCTGTTGGAACACCTCTTTAGCATCGTCCAATATTCTGGACATGCTTATTATAAATCACTGGACACAGACCACAAGAATAACTTTAACAGGTCTTTGCTATTCGGAGGTCAGGGCTGAACTGCCCAGCAAATCCCTACACAACACTTATATACCGGTGTGGTCACCACCGGTATTACAGTATACAGCAGCCAAGAGAAAGTAGTACATCTCTTAAGGTAGTTCTCTTAAGGTGGAACAGGTTACATACACCACACTCACCAGTGCCTCTTTTGCGGTTTGCACCATCTTCTCTGCCTGCCCGTTAGAGGAGGGGTGATAGGGCGCTGTGGTCACGTGGCGGATCCAATTTCTGCCTGCAAAAGCCTTGAACTCCGCTGACGTGAAGGCTGCTCCATTGTCCGAAACCAGCACGTCAGGGACCCCATGTGTGGCAAACAGCAAACGCAACGCGTTGATCACTGCACTGGATGTCATGGAGCTCATGATAGCCACCTCCAGCCATTTCGAATGAGAATCCACCACTATCAAAAAGACCTTCCCTGAAATGGCCCTGCAAAGTCAATGTGGAGTCTTGACCATTTACGAGTGGTCCACTCCCAGGGGTGAAGGGGAGCCTTGGATGGGCTATGGCAAGTCAGCTGACATGTCTCACAGCTCTTTACCACCTCCTCCACGTCTCGGTCCAACCCCGGCCACCAGACGTAGCTTCTCGCCAACGCCTTCATGTGCACAATCCCAGGGTGTGAGTCATACAGCATTTTCAGCACCTCCTCCCTTGCGGCGGCAGGAACCACCACACGGCTTCCCCAGAGCATGCAGTTCTTGTGTGCAGACATTTCATGGTGCCTCTGAACGAAGGGCTTGAAATGCTCCTCCTGGACCTCAGAGGGCCAGCCATGCAGCAGCCAGCGTAGCACCCGTGATAAGACTGGATCTTTCTGTGTGAGGCTGCCAATCCGCTGGGCATGGAGTGGGGCCTCCGGAACCTCCTCCAGTAGCAGCACCTCCAGGGGTGGTGGCGTCTCAGCCATCGGCTGGTTCAAAGGCAAGCGACTCAGAGCATCAGCATTAGCCAGCATCTTCCCAGGCCTGTAGCAAAGTTCATAACTGTAGGCCCCCAACATCAGACTCCACCGAAGCATACGCGGTGATATGATCTGGGGCATGGGCTTGGAGTGATGCAGGAGCCCCAAGAGTGGCTTGTGGTCTGTGTAGATGACGAACTGTCTCCCTAACAGGTACTGGCTGAACTTCTTTACCCCAAATATGATGGCTAGGGCTTCCTTGTCAATCTGGGCGTAATTACGTTCTGTTGTTGAGAGTGTTCTTGAGGCAAAACTGATAGGCGCTTCC
>NW_028226154.1:0-68972 GCF_052327205.1 Somniosus microcephalus | reverse complement strand
TCACATCCCATTCTACCTCTCCTCCCACCTCCCATTCTACCTCTCCTCACATCCCATTCTACCTCTCCTCACACATCCCATTCTACCTCTACTCACATCCCATTCTACCTCTCCTCACACATCCCATTCTACCTCTCCTCACACATCCCATTCTATCTCACCTCACACATCCCATTCTACCTCTCCTCACATCCCATTCTACCTCTCCTCACACATCCCATTCTACCTCTCCTCACATCCCATTCTACCTTTCCTCACAAATCCCATTCTACCTCTCCTCACACATCCCATTCTACCTCTCCTCACACATCCCATTCTACCTCTCCTCTCACATCCCATTCTAACTCTCCTCACACATCCCATTCTACCTCTCCTCACACATCCCATTCTACCTCTCCTCGCACATCCCATTCTACCTCTCCTCACATCCCATTCTACCTCTCCTCACACGTCCCATTCTACCTCTCCTCACACATCCCATTCTACCTCTCCTCAGACATCCCATTCTACCTCTCCTCACATGTCCCATTCTACCTCTCCTACACGTCGCATTCGACCTCTCCTCACACATCCCATTCTACCTCTCCTCACACATCCCATCTACCTCTCCTCACATCCCATTCTACCTCTCCTCACACTCCCAACCAACCCCCCACACCCCATACCAACACTCCCACACATCCCATCACCCCCACCCAAACACCCATCACCACCCTCACAACACCAACACCACCCCCACCCAACACCTCACACACCCTTCCCCACTCCCACTCCCACCACACACCCACTCTACCTCTCCCACACACCCATCACCCTCCACACACCATCCCATCACCACCTCCACCTCACACATCCCATCTACCTCACCTCACACACCCAACTACCCAAACCTCACCACCCCAACCCAACCACCACTCACACACCCAACTCCCAACAACCACACCTCCCCACACCCCATCTACCACTCCTCACACTCCCATTCTACCTCTCCTCACACATCCCAAACTACCACACCACACACACCCATTCACCTCACCACACATCCCAATCTACTACCCTCACACATCCCATTCTACCTCTCCTCACACATCCATTCTACCTCTCCTCCACATCCCAAACAACTCTCCTCACACATCCCATTCAACCTCTCCTCACACAACCCATTCAACCTCCTCACACAGCCCATTCTACCTCTCCTCACACATCCATTCCACCTCTCCTCAACAACCCATTCTACCTCCCTCACCACAACCATACACACCTCACCAACTCCTCACACTCCCACTCACATCCCTCACAACCTCCCAATCAACCTCTCCTCACACATCCCAATATACCTCTCCTCTCCCATCCCATTCTACCTCTCCTCACATCCCATTCTACCTCTCCTCACACATCCAATTCTAGCTCTCCTCTCCCATCCCATTCTACCTCTCCTCACATCCCATTCTACCTCTCCTCAAACATCCCATTCTACCTCTCCTCACACATACATTCTACCTCTCCTCACACGTCCCATTCTACTTCTCCTCACACTTCCCATTCTACCTTCCTCACACATCCCATTCTACTCTCCTCTCACATCCCATTCTACCTCTCCTCACACGTCCCATTCTACCTCTCCTCACACATCCCATTCTGCCTCTCCTCTCACATCCCATTCTACCTCTCCTCACACGTCCCATTCTACGTCTCCTCACACATCCCACTCTACCTCTCCTCACACATCCCATTCTACCTCTCCTCACACGTCCCATTCTACCTCTCTCACACATCCCATTCTACCTCTCCTCACACATCCCATTCTACCTCTCCTCACACGTCCCATTCTACCTCTCCTCACACATCCCATTCTACCTCTCCTCACACATCCCATTCTACCTCCTCACATCCATCAACCTCTACCATCCCTTCAACCCATCTACCACACCACACCCATCCCTCTCCTCACACATCCATCTACCTCTCCTCACATCCCATTCTACCTCTCCTCACACATCCTATCTACCTCCTCACACATCCATCTACCTCTCTGACATCCCATTCTACCTCCTCACATCCCATTCTACCTCTCCTCATTTCCCATTGTACCTCTCCTCACACATCCCATTCTACACATCCCCCATTCTACCTCTCCTCACTTCAATTCTACCTCTCCTCACACATCCCATTCTACCTCTCCTCACACATCCCATTCTACCTCCCTCACACATCCCATTCTACCTCTCCTCACACATCCCATCTAGCTCCTCACACGTCCCATTCTACCTCTCCTCACACGTCCCATTCTACCTCTCCTCACACATCTCATTCTACCTCTCCTCACACATCCCATTCTACCTCTCCTCACACATCCCATTCTACCTCTCCTCACACATCCCATTCTACCTCTCCTCACACATCCCATTCTACCTCTCCTCACATCCTATTCTACCTCTCCTCACACATCCCATTCTACCTCTCCTCACACATCCCATTCTACCTCTCCTCACACATCCCATTCTATCTCAATCACATCCCATTCTATCTCTCCTCACACATCCCATTCTATCTCACTTCACACATCCCATTCTATCTCTCCTCACACATCCCATTCTACTTCTCCTCACACATCCCATTCTACCTCTCCTCACACATCCCATTCTACCTCTCGTCACATCCCATTCTACCTCTCCTTACACATCCCATTCTACCTCTCCTCTCACATCCCATTCTACCTCTCCTCACATCCCATTCTACCTCTCCTCACACATCCCATTCTACCTCTCCTCACACAGCCCATTCTACCTCTCCTCTCACATCCCATTCTACCTCTCCTCACACGTCCCATTCTACGTCTCCTCACACATCCCATTCTACCTCTCCTCACACATCCCATTCTACCTCTCCTCACACGTCCCATTCTACCTCTCCTCACACATCCTATTCTACCTCTCCTCACACATTCCATTCTACCTCTTCTGACATCCCATTCTACCTCACCTCACATCCCATTCTACCTCTCCTCACTTCCCATTCTACCTCTCCTCACACATCCCATTCTACCTCTCCTCACACATCCCATTCTACCTCTCCTCACTTCCATTCTACCTCTCCTCACACATCCCATTCTACCTCTCCTCACACATCCCATTCTACCTCCCTTCACACATCCCATTCTACCTCTCCTCACACATCCCATTCTAGCTCTCCTCACACGTCCCATTCTACCTCTCCTCACACGTCCCATTCTACCTCGCCTCTCCCGTCCCATTCTACCTCTCCTCACACATCCCATTCTACCTCTCCTCACACATCCCATTCTACCTCTCCTCACACATCCCATTCTACCTCTCCTCACACATCCCATTCTACCTCTCCTCACACATCCCATTCTACCTCTCCTCACACATCCCATTCTACCTCTCCTCACATCCCATTCTACCTCTCCTCACACATCCCATTCTACCTCTCCTCACACATCCCATTCTACCTCTCCTCACACATCCCATTCTACCTCTCCTCACACATCCCATTCTACCTCTCCTCTCACATCCCATTCTACCTCTCCTCACACATCCCATTCTACCTCTCCTCTCACATCCCGTTCTACCTCTCCTCACACATCCCATTCTACCTCTCCTCACACATCCCATTCTACCTCTCCTCTCACATCCCATTCTACCTCTCCTGACACATCCCATTCTACCTCTCCTCACACATCCCATTCTACCTCTCCTCACATCCCATTCTACCTCTCCTCTCACATCCCATTCTACCTCTCCTCTCACATCCCATTCTACCTCTCCTCACACGTCCCATTCTACCTCTCCTCACACGTCCCATTCTACCTCTCCTCACACATCCCATTCTACCTCTCCTCACACATCCCATTCTACCTCTCCTCACACATCCCATTCTACCTCTCCTCACACATCCCATTCTACCTCTCCTCACACATCCCATTCTACCTCTCCTCACATCCCATTCTACCTCTCCTCACACGTCCCATTCTACCTCTCCTCACACATCCCATTCTACCTCTCCTCACATCCCATTCTGCCTCTCCTCACACATCCCATTCTACCTCTCCTCACCTCCCATTCTACCTCTCTTCACATCCCATTCTACCTCTCCTCACACCTCCCATTCTACCTCTCCTCACATCCCATTCTACCTCTCCTCACACATCCCATTCTACCTCTACTCACATCCCATTCTACCTCTCCTCACACATCCCATTCTACCTCTCCTCACACATCCCATTCTATCTTACCTCACACATCCCATTCTACCTCTCCTCACATCCCATTCTGCCTCTCCTCACACATCCCATTCTACCTCTCCTCACATCCCATTCTACCTCTCCTCACAAATCCCATTCTACCTCTCCTCACACATCCCATTCTACCTCTCCTCACACATCCCATTCTACCTCTCCTCACACATCCCAATCTACCTCTCCTCACATCCCATTCTACCTCTCCTCACACGTCCCATTCTACCTCTCCTCACACATCCCATTCTACCTCTCCTCACACATCCCATTCTACCTCTCCTCACACGTCCCATTCTACCTCTCCTCACACGTCCCATTCTACCTCTCCTCACACATCCCATTCTACCTCTCCTCACACATCCCATTCTACCTCTCCTCACATCCCATTCTACCTCTCCTCACACGTCCCATTCTACCTCTCCTCACACATCCCATTCTACCTCTCCTCACATCCCATTCTACCTCTCCTCACACATCCCATTGTAACTCTCCTCACATCCCATTCTACTTCTCCTCACACATCCCATTCTACCTCTCCTCACACGTCCCATTCTAGCTCTCCTCACATTCCATTCTACCTCTCCTCACACATCCCATTCTACCTCTCCTCACACATCCCATTCTACCTCTCCTCACACATCCCATTCGACCTCTCCTCACACATCCCATTCTACCTCTCCTCACACGTCCCATTCTACCTCTCCTCACACATCCCATTCTACCTCTCCTCACACATCCCATTCTACCTCTCCTCACACGTCCCATTCTACCTCTCCTCACACGTCCCATTCTACCTCTCCTCACACATCCCATTCTACCTCTCCTCACACATCCCATTCTACCTCTCCTCACATCCCATTCTACTTCTCCTCACACATCCCTTTCACCCTCTCCTCACACATCCCATTCTACCTCTCCTCACATCCCATTCTACTTCTCCTCACACATCCCATTCTACCTCTCCTCACACGTCCCATTCAACCTCTCCTCACATCCCATTCTACCTCTGCTCACACATCCCATTCTACCTCTCCTCACACATCCCATTCTACCTCTCCTCACACCTCCCATTCTACCTCTCCTCACATCCCATTCTACCTCTCCTCACACGTCCCATTCTACCACTCCTCACACATCCCATTCTACCTCTCCTCACACATCCCATTCTACCTCTCCTCACACGTCCCATTCTACCTCTCCTCACACGTCCCATTCTACCTCTCCTCACACATCCCATTCTACCTCTCCTCACACATCCCATTCTACCTCTCCTCACATCCCATTCTACCTCTCCTCACACGTCCCATTCTACCTCTCCTCACATCCCAATCTACCTCTCCTCACACATCCCATTCTACCTCTCCTCACCTCCCATTCTACCTCTCTTCACATCCCATTCTGCCTCTCCTGACACATCCCATTCTACCTCTCCTCACATCCCATTCTACCTCTCCTCACACATCCCATTCTACCTCTACTCACATCCCATTCTACCTCTCCTCACACATCCCATTCTACCTCTACTCACATCCCATTCTACTTCTCCTCACACATCCCATTCTACCTCTCCTCACACGTCCCATTCAACCTCTCCTCGCATCCCATTCTACCTCTCCTCACACATCCCATTCTACCTCTCCTCACACATCCCATTCTACCTCTCCTCACACCTCCCATTCTACCTCTCCTCACATCCCATTCTACCTCTCCTCACACGTCCCATTCTACCACTCCTCACACATCCCATTCTACCTCTCCTCACACATCCCATTCTACCTCTCCTCACACGTCCCATTCTACCTCTCCTCACACGTCCCATTCTACCTCTCCTCACACATCCCATTCTACCTCTCCTCACACATCCCATTCTACCTCTCCTCACATCCCATTCTACCGCTCCTCACACGTCCCATTCTACCTCTCCTCACATCCCATTCTACCTCTCCTCACACATCCCATTCTACCTCTCCTCACCTCCCATTCTACCTCTCTTCACATCCCATTCTGCCTCTCCTGACACATCCCATTCTACCTCTCCTCACATCCCATTCTACCTCTCCTCACACATCCCATTCTACCTCTACTCACATCCCATTCTACCTCTCCTCACACATCCCATTCTACCTCTCCTCACACATCCCATTCTACCTCTCCTCACACATCCCATTCTACCTCTCCTCACATCCCATTCTACCTCTCCTCACAAATCCCATTCTACCTCTCCTCACACATCCCATTCTACCTCTCCTCACACATCCCATTCTACCTCTCCTCTCACATCCCATTCTACCTCTCCTCACACATCCCATTCTACCTCTCCTCACATCCCATTCTACTTTTCCTCATACATCCCATTCGACCTCTCCTCACACGTCCCATTCTACCTCTCCTCACATCCCATTCTACCTCTCCTCACACATCCCATTCTACCTCTCCTCACAGCCAATTCTACCTCTCCTCACACATCCCATTCTACCTCTCCTCACATCCCATTCTACTTCTCCTCACACATCCCATTCTACCTCTCCTCACACATCCCATTCTACCTCTCCTCACACATCCCATTCGACCTCTCCTCACATCCCATTCGACTTCTCCTCACACATCCCATTCTAGCTCTCCTCACATCTCATTCTACCTCTCCTCACACGTCCCATTCCACCTCTCCTCACACGTCCCATTCTACCTCTCCTCACACATCCCATTCTACCTCTCCTCACACATCCCATTCTACCTCTCCTCACACATCCCATTCTACCTCTCCTCACACATCCCATTCTACCTCTCCTCTCACATCCCATTCTACCTCTACTCACACGTCCCATTCTACCTCTCCTCACACATCTCATTCTACCTCTCCTCACACATCCCATTCTAACTCTCCTCACACATCCCATTCTACCTCTCCTCTCACATCCCATTCTACCTCTACTCACACGTCCCATTCTACCTCACCTCACACATCCCATTCTACCTCTTCTCACATCCCATTCTACCTCTACTCACACATCCCATTCTGCCTTTCCTCACACATCCCATTCTACCTCTCCTCACACATCCCATTCTACCTCCTCACACATCCCATTCTACCTCTCCTCACATCCCATTCTACCTCTCCTCACACATCCCATTCTACCTCTCCTCACATCCCATTCTACCTCTCCTCACACATCCCATTCTACCTCTCATCACACATCCCATTCTACCTCTCCTCACATCCCATTCTACCTCTCCTCACACATCCCATTCTACCTCTCATCACACATCCCATTCTACCTCTCCTCACACATCCCATTCTACCTCTCATCACACATCCCATTCTACCTCTCCTCACGTCCCATTCTACCTCTCCTCACACATCCCATTCTACCTCTCCTCACACATCCCATTCTACCTCTCCTCACACATCCCACTCTACCTGTCCTCACACATCCCATTCTACCTCTCCTCACACATCCCATTCTACCTCTCCTCACATCCCATTCTACCTCTCCTCACACATCCCATTCTACCTCTCCTCACACATCCCATTCTACCTCTCCTCACACATCCCATTCGACCTCTCCTCACACATCCCATTCTACCTCTCCTCACACGTCCCATTCTACCTCTCCTCACACATCCCATTCTACCTCTCCTCACACATCCCATTCTACCTCTCCTCACACGTGCCATTCTACCTCTCCTCACACGTGCCATTCTACCTCTCCTCACACATCCCATTCTACCTCTCCTCACACATCCCATTCTACCTCTCCTCACATCCCATTCTACTTCTCCTCACACATCCCTTTCTACCTCTCCTCACACATCCCATTCTACCTATCCTCACATCCCATTCTACTTCTCCTCACACATCCCATTCTACCTCTCCTCACACGTCCCATTCTACCTCTCCTCACATCCCATTCTACCTCTCCTCACACATCCCATTCTACCTCTCCTCACACATCCCATTCTACCTCTCCTCACACATCCCATTCAACCTCTCCTCACATCCCATTCTACCTCTCCTCACACGTCCCATTCTACCTCTCCTCACACATCCCATTCTACCTCTCCTCACACATCCCATTCTACCTCTCCTCACACGTCCCATTCTACCTCTCCTCACAAATCCCATTCTACCTCTCCTCACACATCCCATTCTACCTCTGCTCACACATCCCATTCTACCTCTCCTCACATCCCATTCTACCTCTCCTCACACGTCCCATTCTACCTCTCCTCACACATCCCATTCTACCTCTCCTCACATCCCATTCTACCTCTCCTCACACATTCCATTCTACCTCTCCTCACCTCCCATTCTACCTCTCTTCACATCCCATTCTACCTCTCCTCACACCTCCCATTCAACCTCTCCTCACATCCCATTCTACCTCTCCTCACACATCCCATTCTACCTCTACTCACATCCCATTCTACCTCTCCTCACACATCCCATTCTACCTCTCCTCACACATCCCATTCTATCTCACCTCACACATCCCATTCTACCTCTCCTCACATCCCATTCTACCTCTCCTCACACATCCCATTCTACCTCTCCTCACATCCCATTCTACCTTTCCTCACAAATCCCATTCTACCTCTCCTCACACATCCCATTCTACCTCTCCTCACACATCCCATTCTACCTCTCCTCTCACATCCCATTCTAACTCTCCTCACACATCCCATTCTACCTCTCCTCACACATCCCATTCTACCTCTCCTCACACATCCCATTCTACCTCTCCTCACATCCCATTCTACCTCTCCTCACACGTCCCATTCTACCTCTCCTCACACATCCCATTCTACCTCTCCTCAGACATCCCATTCTACCTCTCCTCACACGTCCCATTCTACCTCTCCTTACACGTCGCATTCGACCTCTCCTCACACATCCCATTCTACCTCTCCTCACACATCCCATTCTACCTCTCCTCACATCCCATTCTACCTCTCCTCACACGTCCCATTCTACCTCTCCTCACACATCCCATTCTACCTCTCCTCACATCCCATTCTACCTCTCCTCACACATCCCATTCTACCTCTCCTCACATCCCATTCTACTTCTCCTCACACATCCCATTCTACCTCTCCTCACACGTCCCATTCTACCTCTCCTCACATCCCATTCTACCTCTCCTCACACATCCCATTCTACCTCTCCTCACACATCCCATTCTACCTCTCCTCACACATCCCATTCGACCTCTCCTCACACATCCCATTCTACCTCTCCTCACACGTCCCATTCTACCTCTCCTCACACATCCCATTCTACCTCTCCTCACACATCCCATTCTACCTCTCCTCACACGTCCCATTCTACCTCTCCTCACACGTCCCATTCTACCTCTCCTCACACATCCCATTCTACCTCTACTCACACATCCCATTCTACCTCTCCTCACATCCCATTCTACTTCTCCTCACACATCCCTTTCTACCTCTCCTCACACATCCCATTCTACCTCTCCTCACATCCCATTCTACTTCTCCTCACACATCCCATTCTACCTCTCCTCACACATCCCATTCTACCTCTCCTCACACATCCCATTCTACCTCTCCTCACACATCCCATTCTACCTCTCCTCACATCCCATTCTACCTCTCCTCACACATCCCATTCGACCTCTCCTCACACGTCCCATTCTACCTCTCCTCACATCCCATTCTACCTCTCCTCACACAGCCCATTCTACCTCTCCTCACAGCCAATTCTACCTCTCCTCACACATCCCATTCTACCTCTCCTCACATCCCATTCTACTTCTCCTCACACATCCCATGCTACCTCTCCTCACACATCCCATTCTACCTCTCCTCACACATCCCATGCGACCTCTCCTCACATCCCATTCTACTTCTCCTCACACATCCCATACTATCTCACCTCACACATCCCATTCTACCTCTCCTCACATCCCATTCTACCTCTCCTCTCACATCCCACTCTACCTCTCCTCACATATCCCATTCTACCTCTCCTCACATCTCATTCTACCTCTCCTCACACGTCCCATTCCACCTCTCCTCACACGTCCCATTCTACCTCTCCTCACACATCCCATTCTACCTCTCCTCACACATCCCATTCTACCTCTCCTCACACATCCCATTCTACCTCTCCTCACACATCTCATTCTACCTCTCCTCTCACATCCCATTCTACCTCTACTCACACGTCCCATTCTACCTCTCCTCACACATCTCATTCTACCTCTCCTCACACCTCCCATTCTACCTCTCCTCACACATCCCATTCTACCTCTACTCTCACATCCCATTCTACCTCTACTCACACGTCCCATTCTACCTCACCTCACACATCCCATTCTACCTCTTCTCACATCCCATTCTACCTCTACTCACACATCCCATTCTACCTTTCCTCACACATCCCATTCTACCTCTCCTCACACATCCCATTCTACCTCCTCACACATCCCATTCTACCTCTCCTCACATCCCATTCTACCTCTCCTCACACATCCCAATCTACCTCTCCTCACATCCCATTCTACCTCTCCTCACACATCCCATTCTACCTCTCATCACACATCCCATTTTACCTATCCTCACGCATCCCATTCTACCTCTCCTCACACATCCCATTCTACCTCTCCTCACACATCCCATTCTACCTCTCCTCACGTCCCATTCTACCTCTCCTCACACATCCCATTCTACCTCTCCTCACACATCCCATTCTACCTCTCCTCACACATCCCACTCTACCTCTCCTCACACATCCCATTCTACCTCTCCTCACACATCCCATTCTACCTCTCCTCACATCCCATTCTACCTCTCCTCACACATCCCATTCTACCTCTCCTCACACATCCCATTCTACGTCTCCTCACACATCCCATTCGACCTCTCCTCACACATCCCATTCTACCTCTCCTCACACGTCCCATTCTACCTCTCCTCACACATCCCATTCTACCTCTCCTCACACATCCCATTCTACCTCTCCTCACACGTCCCATTCTACCTCTCCTCACACGTCCCTTTCTACCTCTCCTCACACATCCCATTCTACCTCTCCTCACACATCCCATTCTACCTCTCCTCACATCCCATTCTACTTCTCCTCACACATCCCTTTCTACCTCGCCTCACACATCCCATTCTACCTATCCTCACATCCCATTCTACTTCTCCTCACACATCCCATTCTACCTCTCCTCACACGTCCCATTCTACCTCTCCTCACATCCCATTCTACCTCTCCTCACACATCCCATTCTACCTCTCCTCACACATCCCATTCTACCTCTCCTCACACATCCCATTCTACCTCTCCTCACATCCCATTCTACCTCTCCTCACACGTCCCATTCTACCTCTCCTCACACATCCCATTCTACCTCTCCTCACACATCCCATTCTACCTCTCCTCACACGTCCCATTCTACCTCTCCTCACACATCCCATTCTACCTCTCCTCACACATCCCATTCTACCTCTCCTCACACATCCCATTCTACCTCTCCTCACATCCCATTCTACCTCTCCTCACACGTCCCATTCTACCTCTCCTCACACATCCCATTCTACCTCTCCTCACATCCCATTCTACCTCTCCTCACACATCCCATTCTACCTCTCCTCACCTCCCATTCTACCTCTCTTCACATCCCATTCTACCTCTCCTCACACCTCCCATTCTACCTCTCCTCACATCCCATTCTACCTCTCCTCACACATCCCATTCTACCTCTACTCACATCCCATTCTACCTCTTCTCACACATCCCATTCTACCTCTCCTCACACATCCCATTCTATCTCACCTCACACATCCCATTCTACCTCTCCTCACATCCCATTCTACCTCTCCTCACACATCCCATTCTACCTCTCCTCACATCCCATTCTACCTCTCCTCACAAATCCCATTCTACCTCTCCTCACACATCCCATTCTACCTCTCCTCACACATCCCATTCTATCTCTCCTCTCACATCCCATTCTACCTCTCCTCACACATCCCATTCTACCTCTCCTCACACATCCCATTCTACCTCTCCTCACACATCCCATTCTACCTCTCCTCACATCCCATTCTACCTCTCCTCACACGTCCCATTCTACCTCTCCTCACACATCCCATTCTACCTCTCCTCACACGTCCCATTCTACCTCTCCTTACACGTCCCATTCGACCTCTCCTCACACATCCCATTCTACCTCTCCTCACACATCCCATTCTACCTCTCCTCACATCCCATTCTACCTCTCCTCACACGTCCCATTCTACCTCTCCTCACACATCCCATTCTACCTCTCCTCACATCCCATTCTACCTCTCCTCACACATCCCATTCTACCTCTCCTCACATCCCATTCTACTTCTCCTCACATATCCCATTCTACCTCTCCTCACACGTCCCATTCTACCTCTCCTCACATCCCATTCTACCTCTCCTCACACATCCCATGCTACCTCTCCTCACACATCCCATTCTACCTCTCCTCACACATCCCATTCGACCTCTCCTCACACATCCCATTCTACCTCTCCTCACACGTCCCATTCTACCTCTCCTCACACGTCCCATTCTACCTCTCCTCACACATCCCATTCTACCTCTACTCACACATCCCATTCTACTTCTCCTCACACATCCCTTTCTACCTCTCCTCACACATCCCATTCTACCTCTCCTCACATCCCATTCTACTTCCCCTCACACATCCCATTCTACCTCTCCTCACACATCCCATTCTACCTCTCCTCACACATCCCATTCTACCTCTCCTCACACATCCCATTCTACCTCTCCTCACATCCCATTCTACCTCTCCTCACACGTCCCATTCTACCTCTCCTCACACATCCCATTCTACCTCTCCTCACACATCCCATTCTACCTCTCCTCACACGTCCCATTCTACCTCTCCTCACACGTCCCATTCTACCACTCCTCACACATCCCATTCTACCTCTCCTCACACATCCCATTCTACCTCTCCTCACATCCCATTCTACCTCTCCTCACACGTCCCATTCTACCTCTCCTCACACATCCCATTCTACCTCTCCTCACATCCCATTCTACCTCTCCTCACACATCCCATTCTACCTCTCCTCACATCCCATTCTACCTCTCCTCTCACATCCCACTCTACCTCTCCTCACATATCCCATTCTACCTCTCCTCACATCTCATTCTACCTCTCCTCACACGTCCCATTCCACCTCTCCTCACACGTCCCATTCTACCTCTCCTCACACATCCCATTCTACCTCTCCTCACACATCCCATTCTACCTCTCCTCACACATCCCATTCTACCTCTCCTCACACATCCCATTCTACCTCTCCTCTCACATCCCATTCTACCTCTACTCACACGTCCCATTCTACCTCTCCTCACACATCTCATTCTACCTCTCCTCACACCTCCCATTCTACCTCTCCTCACACATCCCATTCTACCTCTACTCTCACATCCCATTCTACCTCTACTCACACGTCCCATTCTACCTCACCTCACACATCCCATTCTACCTCTTCTCACATCCCATTCTACCTCTACTCACACATCCCATTCTACCTTTCCTCACACATCCCATTCTACCTCTCCTCACACATCCCATTCTACCTCCTCACACATCCCATTCTACCTCTCCTCACATCCCATTCTACCTCTCCTCACACATCCCAATCTACCTCTCCTCACATCCCATTCTACCTCTCCTCACACATCCCATTCTACCTCTCATCACACATCCCATTTTACCTATCCTCACGCATCCCATTCTACCTCTCCTCACACATCCCATTCTACCTCTCCTCACACATCCCATTCTACCTCTCCTCACGTCCCATTCTACCTCTCCTCACACATCCCATTCTACCTCTCCTCACACATCCCATTCTACCTCTCCTCACACATCCCACTCTACCTCTCCTCACACATCCCATTCTACCTCTCCTCACACATCCCATTCTACCTCTCCTCACATCCCATTCTACCTCTCCTCACACATCCCATTCTACCTCTCCTCACACATCCCATTCTACGTCTCCTCACACATCCCATTCGACCTCTCCTCACACATCCCATTCTACCTCTCCTCACACGTCCCATTCTACCTCTCCTCACACATCCCATTCTACCTCTCCTCACACATCCCATTCTACCTCTCCTCACACGTCCCATTCTACCTCTCCTCACACGTCCCTTTCTACCTCTCCTCACACATCCCATTCTACCTCTCCTCACACATCCCATTCTACCTCTCCTCACATCCCATTCTACTTCTCCTCACACATCCCTTTCTACCTCGCCTCACACATCCCATTCTACCTATCCTCACATCCCATTCTACTTCTCCTCACACATCCCATTCTACCTCTCCTCACACGTCCCATTCTACCTCTCCTCACATCCCATTCTACCTCTCCTCACACATCCCATTCTACCTCTCCTCACACATCCCATTCTACCTCTCCTCACACATCCCATTCTACCTCTCCTCACATCCCATTCTACCTCTCCTCACACGTCCCATTCTACCTCTCCTCACACATCCCATTCTACCTCTCCTCACACATCCCATTCTACCTCTCCTCACACGTCCCATTCTACCTCTCCTCACACATCCCATTCTACCTCTCCTCACACATCCCATTCTACCTCTCCTCACACATCCCATTCTACCTCTCCTCACATCCCATTCTACCTCTCCTCACACGTCCCATTCTACCTCTCCTCACACATCCCATTCTACCTCTCCTCACATCCCATTCTACCTCTCCTCACACATCCCATTCTACCTCTCCTCACCTCCCATTCTACCTCTCTTCACATCCCATTCTACCTCTCCTCACACCTCCCATTCTACCTCTCCTCACATCCCATTCTACCTCTCCTCACACATCCCATTCTACCTCTACTCACATCCCATTCTACCTCTTCTCACACATCCCATTCTACCTCTCCTCACACATCCCATTCTATCTCACCTCACACATCCCATTCTACCTCTCCTCACATCCCATTCTACCTCTCCTCACACATCCCATTCTACCTCTCCTCACATCCCATTCTACCTCTCCTCACAAATCCCATTCTACCTCTCCTCACACATCCCATTCTACCTCTCCTCACACATCCCATTCTATCTCTCCTCTCACATCCCATTCTACCTCTCCTCACACATCCCATTCTACCTCTCCTCACACATCCCATTCTACCTCTCCTCACACATCCCATTCTACCTCTCCTCACATCCCATTCTACCTCTCCTCACACGTCCCATTCTACCTCTCCTCACACATCCCATTCTACCTCTCCTCACACGTCCCATTCTACCTCTCCTTACACGTCCCATTCGACCTCTCCTCACACATCCCATTCTACCTCTCCTCACACATCCCATTCTACCTCTCCTCACATCCCATTCTACCTCTCCTCACACGTCCCATTCTACCTCTCCTCACACATCCCATTCTACCTCTCCTCACATCCCATTCTACCTCTCCTCACACATCCCATTCTACCTCTCCTCACATCCCATTCTACTTCTCCTCACATATCCCATTCTACCTCTCCTCACACGTCCCATTCTACCTCTCCTCACATCCCATTCTACCTCTCCTCACACATCCCATGCTACCTCTCCTCACACATCCCATTCTACCTCTCCTCACACATCCCATTCGACCTCTCCTCACACATCCCATTCTACCTCTCCTCACACGTCCCATTCTACCTCTCCTCACACGTCCCATTCTACCTCTCCTCACACATCCCATTCTACCTCTACTCACACATCCCATTCTACTTCTCCTCACACATCCCTTTCTACCTCTCCTCACACATCCCATTCTACCTCTCCTCACATCCCATTCTACTTCCCCTCACACATCCCATTCTACCTCTCCTCACACATCCCATTCTACCTCTCCTCACACATCCCATTCTACCTCTCCTCACACATCCCATTCTACCTCTCCTCACATCCCATTCTACCTCTCCTCACACGTCCCATTCTACCTCTCCTCACACATCCCATTCTACCTCTCCTCACACATCCCATTCAACCTCTCCTCACACGTCCCATTCTACCTCTCCTCACACGTCCCATTCTACCTCTCCTCACACATCCCATTCTACCTCTCCTCACACATCCCATTCTACCTCTCCTCACATCCCATTCTACCTCTCCTCACACGTCCCATTCTACCTCTCCTCACACATCCCATTCTACCTCTCCTCACATCCCATTCTACCTCTCCTCACACATCCCATTCTACCTCTCCTCACTTCCCATTCTACCTCTCTTCACATCCCATTCTGCCTCTCCTCACACATCCCATTCTACCTCTACTCACATCCCATTCTACCTCTCCTCACACATCCCATTGTACCTCTACTCACATCCCATTCTACCTCTCCTCACACATCCCATTCTACCTCTCCTCACACATCCCATTCTATCTCACCTCACGCATCCCATTCGACCTCTCCTCACATCCCATTCTACCTCTCCTCACACATCCCATTCTACCTCTCCTCACATCCCATTCTACCTCTCCTCACAAATCCCATTCTACCTCTCCTCACACATCCCATTCTACCTCTCCTCACACATCCCATTCTACCTCGCCTCTCACATCCCATTCTACCTCTCCTCACACATCCCATTCTACCTCTCCTCACATCCCATTCTACTTCTCCTCACACATCCCATTCTACCTCTCCTCACACGTCCCATTCTACCTCTCCTCACATCCCATTCTACCTCTCCTCACACATCCCATTCTACCTCTCCTCACAGCCCATTCTACCTCTCCTCACACATCCCATTCTACCTCTCCGCACATCCCATTCTACTTCTCCTCACACATCCCATTCTACCTCTCATCACACATCCCATTCGTCCTTTCCTCACACATCCCATTCGAACTCTCCTCACATCCCATTCTACTTCTCCTCACACATCCCATTCTACCTCTCCTCACACGTCCCATTCTACCTCTCCTCACATCCCATTCTACTTCTCCTCACACATCCCATTCTATCTCACCTCACACATCCCATTCTACCTCTCCTCACATCCCATTCTACCTCTCCTCACACGTCCCATTCTACCTCTCCTCACACGTCCCATTCTACCTCTCCTCACACGTCCCATTCTACCTCTCCTCACACATCCCATTCTACCTCTCCTCACACATCCCATTCTACCTCTACTCACATCCCATTGTACCTCTCCTCACACATCCCATTCTACCTCTCCTCTCACATCCCATTCTACCTCTCCTCACACATCCCATTCTACCTCTCCTCACACATCCCATTCTACCTCTCCTCACACATCCCATTCTACCTCTCCTCACACATCCCATTCTACCTCTCCTCACACATCCCATTCTACCTCTCCTCACACATCCCATTCTACCTCTCCTCACATCCCATTCTACCTCTCCTCACACGTCCCATTCTACTTCTCCTCACACATCCCATTCTACCTCTCCTCACACATCCCATTCTACCTCTCCTCACACGTCCCATTCTACCTCTCCTCACACATCCCATTCTACCTCTCCTCACACATCCCATTCTACCTCTCCTCACACATCCCATTCTACCTCTCCTCACATCCCATTCTACCTCTCCTCACATGTCCCATTCTACCTCTCCTCACACATCCCATTCGACCTCTCCTCACATCCCATTCTACCTCTCCTCACACATCCCATTCTACCTCTCCTCACCTCCCATTCTACCTCTCTTCACATCCCATTCTACCTCTCCTCACACCTCCCATTCTACCTCTCCTCACATCCCATTCTACCTCTCCTCACACATCCCATTCTACCTCTACTCACATCCCATTCTACCTCTCCTCACACATCCCATTCTACCTCTCCTCACACATCCCATTCTATCTCACCTCACAAATCCCATTCTGCCTCTCCTCACATCCCATTATACCTCTCCTCACACATCCCATTCTACCTCTCCTCACATCCCATTCTACCTCTCCTCACAAATCCCATTCTACCTCTCCTCACACATCCCATTCTACCTCTCCTCACACATCCCATTCTACCTCTCCTCTCACATCCGATTCTACCTCTCCTCACACATCCCATTCTACCTCTCCTCACACATCCCATTCTAGCTCTCCTCACACATCCCATTCTATCTCTTCTCACATCCCATTCTACCTCTCCTCACACGTCCCATTCTACCTCTCCTCACACATCCCATTCTACGTCTCCTCACACATCACATTCTACCTCTCCTCACACGTCCCATTCTACCTCTCCTGACACGTCCCATTCGACCTCTCCTCACACATCCCATTCTACCTCTCCTCACACATCCCATTCTACCTCTCCTCACATCCCATTCTACCTCTCCTCACACGTCCCATTCTACCTCTCCTCACACATCCCATTCTACCTCTCCTCACATCCCATTCTACCTCTCCTCACACATCCCATTCTACCTCTCCTCACATCCCATTCTACTTCTCCTCACACGTCCCATTCTACCTCTCCTCACACGTCCCATTCTACCTCTCCTCACATCCCATTCTACCTCTCCTCACACATCCCATTCTACCTCTCCTCACACATCCCATTCCAACTCTCCTCACACATCCCATTCGACCTCTCCTCACACATCCCATTCTACCTCTCCTCACACGTCCCATTCTACCTCTCCTCACACATCCCATTCTACCTCTCCTCACACATCCCATTCTACCTCTCCTCACACGTCCCATTCTACCTCTCCTCACACGTCCCATTCTACCTCTCCTCACACATCCCATTCTACCTCTACTCACACATCCCATTCTACCTCTCCTCACATCCCATTCTACTTCTCCTCACACATCCCTTTCGACCTCTCCTCACACATCCCATTCTACCTCTCCTCACATCCCATTCTACTTCTCCTCACACATCCCATTCTACCTCTCCTCACACATCCCATTCTACCTCCTCACACATCCCATTCTACCTCTCCTCACACATCCCATTCTACCTCTCCTCACATCCCATTCTACCTCTCCTCACACGTCCCATTCTACCTCTCCTCACACATCCCATTCCAGCTCTCCTCACACATCCCATTCTACCTCTCCTCACACGTCCCATTCTACCTCTCCTCACACGTCCCTTTCTACCTCTCCTCACACATCCCATTCTACCTCTCCTCACACATCCCATTCTACCTCTCCTCACATCCCATTCTACCTCTCCTCACACGTCCCATTCTACCTCTCCTCACACATCCCATTCTACCTCTCCTCACATCCCATTCTACCTCTCCTCACACATCCCATTCTACCTCTCCTCACATCCCATTCTACCTCTCCTCACACATCCCATTCTACCTCTCCTCACACATCCCATTCTATCTCACCTCACGCATCCCATTCGACCTCTCCTCACATCCCATTCTACCTCTCCTCACACATCCCATTCTACCTCTCCTCACATCCCATTCTACCTCTCCTCACAAATCCCATTCAACCTCTCCTCACACATCCCATTCTACCTCTCCTCACACATCCCATTCTACCTGTCCTCACATCCCATTCTACTTCTCCTCACTCATCCCATTCTACCTCTCCTCACACATCCCATTCTACCTCTCCTCACATCCCATTCTACCTCTCCTCACACATCCCATTCTACCTCTCCTCTCACATCCCATTCTACCTCTCCTCACACATCCCATTCTATCTGTCCTCACATCCCATTCTACTTCTCCTCACTCATCCCATTCTACCTCTCCTCACACGTCCCATTCTACCTCTCCTCACATCCCATTCTACCTCTCCTCACACATCCCATTCTACCTCTCCTCACAGCCCATTCTACCTCTCCTCACACATCCCATTCTACATCTCCTCACATCCCATTCTACTTCTCCTCACACATCCCATTCTACCTCTCCTCACACATCCCATTCTACCTCTCCTCACACATCCCATTCGAACTCTCCTCACATCCCATTCTACTTCTCCTCACACATCCCATTCTACCTCTCCTCACACGTCCCATTCTACCTCTCCTCACATCCCATTCTACTTCTCCTCACACATCCCATTCTATCTCACCTCACACATCCCATTCTACCTCTCCTCACATCCCATTCTACCTCTCCTCACACGTCCCATTCTACCTCTCCTCACACGTCCCATTCTACCTCTCCTCACACGTCCCATTCTACCTCTCCTCACACATCCCATTCTACCTCTCCTCACACATCCCATTCTACCTCTACTCACCTCCCATTGTACCTCTCCTCACACATCCCATTCTACCTCTCCTCTCACATCCCATTCTACCTCTCCTCACACATCCCATTCTACCTCTCCTCACACATCCCATTCTACCTCTACTCACATCCCATTCTACCTCTCCTCACACATCCCATTCTACCTCTCCTCACACATCCCATTCTACCTCTCCTCTCACATCCCATTCTACCTCTCCTCACACATCCCATTCTACCTCTCCTCTCACATCCCATTCTACCTCTCCTCACACATCCCATTCTACCTCTCCTCACATCCCATTCTACCTCTCCTCACACATCCCATTCTACCTCTCCTCACACATCCCATTCAACCTCTCCTCACATCCCATTCTACCTCTCCTCACACATCCCATTCTACCTCTCCTCACACATCCCATTCTACCTCTCCTCACATCCCATTCTACCTCTCCTCACACATCCCATTCTACCTCTCCACACACATCCCATTCTACCTCTCCGCACATCCCATTCTATCTCTCCTCACACATCCCATTCTACCTCTCCTCACATCCCATTCTACCTCTCCTCACACATCCCATTCTACCTCTCCTCACACATCCCATTCTACCTCTCCTCACATCCCATTCTACCTCTCCTCACACATCCCATTCTCCCTCTCCTCACACATCCCATTCTACCTCTCCTCACAAATCCCATTCTACCTCTCCTCACACATCCCATTCTACCTCTCCTCACACATCCCATTCTACCTCTCCTCACACATCCCATTCTACCTCTCCTCACACGTCCCATTCTACCTCTCCTCACACGTCCCATTCTACCTCTCCTCACACATCCCATTCTACCTCTCCTCACACATCCCATTCTACCTCTCCTCACATCCCATTCTACCTCTCCTCACACATCCCATTCTACCTCTCCTCACACATCCCATTCTACCTCTCCTCACACATCCCATTCTACCTCTCCTCACACATCCCATTCTACCTCTCCTCACACATCCCATTCTACCTCTCCTCACACAGCCCATTCTACCTCTCCTCACACATCCCATTCTACCTCTCCTCACACATCCCATTCTACCTCTCCTCACACATCCCATTCTACCTCTCCTCACACATCCCATTCTACCTCTCCTCACACATCCCATTCTACCTCTCCTCACACATCCCATTCTACCTCTCCTCACACATCCCATTCTACCTCTCCTCACACATCCAATTCTACCTCTCCTCACACATCCCATTCTACCTCTCCTCACACATCCCATTCTACCTCTCTTCACACATCCCATTCTAACTCTCCTCACACATCCCATTCTACCTCTCCTCTCACATCCCATTCTACCTCTCCTCACATCCCATTCTACCTTTCCTCAAACATCCCATTCTACCTCTCCTCACACATCCCATTCTACCTCTCCTCACATCCCATTCTACCTCTCCTCACATCCCATTCTACCTCTCCTCACACATCCCATTCTACCTCTCCTCACACATCCCATTCTACCTCTTCTCACACATCCCATGCTACCTCTCCTGACACATCCCATTCTACCTCTCCTCACACATCCCATTCTACCTCTCCTCACACATCCCATTCTACCTCTCCTCACACATCCCATTCTACCTCTACTCTCACATCCCATTCTACCTCTCCTGACACATCCCATTCTACCTCTCCTCTCACATCCCATTCTACCTCTCCTCACACATCCCATTCCACCTCTCCTCACACATCCCATTCTACCTCTTCTCTCACATCCCATTCTACCTCTCCTCACACATCCCATTCTACCTCTCCTCACACATCCCATTCTACCTCTCCTCACACATCCCATTCTACCTCTCCTCACACATCCCACTCTACCTCTCCTCACACATCCCATTCTACCTCTCCTCACACATCCCATTCTACCTCTCCTCACACATCCCATTCTACCTCTCCTCACACATCCCATTCTACCTCTCCTCACACATCCCATTCTACCTCTCCTCACACATCCAATTCTACCTCTCCTCACACATCCCATTCCAACTCTCCTCACACATCCCATTCTACCTCTCCTCACACATCCCATTCTACCTCTCCTCACACATCCCATTCTACCTCTCCTCACACATCCCATTCTACCTCTCCTCTCACATCCCATTCTACCTCTCCTCACACATCCCATTCTACCTCTCCTCACACATCCCATTCTACCTCTCCTCACACATCCCATTCTACGTCTACTCACACATCCCATTCTACCTCTCCTCACACATCCCGTTCTACTTCTCCTCACACATCCCATTCTACGTCTACTCACACATGCCATTCTACCTCTCCTCACACATCCCGTTCTACCTCTCCTCACACATCCCATTCTACGTCTACTCACACATCCCATTCTACCTCTCCTCTCACATCCCATTCTACCTCTCCTCACATCCCATTCTATCTCTCCTCACATCCCATTCTACCTCTCCTCTCCCATCCCATTCTACCTCTCTTCTCACATCCCATTCTACCTCTCCTCACACATCCCATTCTACCTCTCCTCACACGTCCCATTCTATCTCTCCTCACACTTCCCATTCTACCTCTCCTCACACATCCCATTCTACCTCTCCTCTCACATCCCATTCTATCTCTCCTCACACTTCCCATTCTACCTCTCCTCACACATCCCATTCTACCTCTCCTCTCACATCCCATTCTACCTCTCCTCACACGTCCCATTCTACCTCTCCTCACACATCCCATTCTACCTCTCCTCACACATCCCATTCAACCTCTCCTCACATCCCATTCTACCTCTCCTCACACATCCCATTCTACCTCTCTTCACATCCCATTCTACCTCTCCTCACACATCCCATTCTACCTTTCCTCACACGTCCCATTCTACCTCTCCTCACATCCCATTCTACCTCTCCTCACATCCCATTCTACCTCTCCTCGCACATCCCATTCAACCTCTCCTCACACATCCCATTCTACCTCTCCTCACACATCCCATTCTACCTCTCCTCAAACATCCCATTCTACCTCTCCTCACACATCCCATTCTACCTCTCCTCACACGTCCCATTCTACCTCTCCTCACACATCCCATTCTACCTCTCCTCACACGTCCCATTCTACCTCTCCTCACACATCCCATTCTACCTCTCCTCACACATCCCATTCTACCTCTCCTCACACACCCCATTCTACCTCTACTCACACATCCCATTCTACCTCTCCTCACACATCCCGTTCTACCTCTCCTCACACATCCCATTCTACCTCTACTCACACATCCCATTCTACCTCTCCTCACACATCCCATTCAACCTCTCCTCACACATCCAATTCTACCTCTCCTCTCCCATCCCATTCTACCTCTCCTCTCACATCCCATTCTACCTCTCCTCACATCCCATTCTACCTCTCCTCACACATCCCATTCTACCTCTCCTCTCACATCATATTCTACCTCTCCTCAAACATCCCATTCTACCTCTCCTCACACATCCCATTCTACCTCTCCTCACACGTCCCTTTCTACCTCTCCTCACACATCCCATTCTACCTCTCCTCACACGTCCCATTCTATCTCTCCTCACACTTCCCATTCTACCTCTCCTCACACATCCAATTCTACCTCTCCTCTCCCATCCCATTCTACCTCTCCTCACACGTCCCATTCTACCTCTCCTCACACATCCCATTCTACCTCTCCTTACACAACCCATTCGACCTCTCCTCACACATCCCATTCTACCTCTCCTCACACATCCCATTCTACCTCTCCTCACATCCCATTCTGCCTCTCCTCACACATCCCATTCTACCTCTCCTCACACATCCCATTCTACCTCTCCTCTCACATCCCATTCTACCTCTCCTCACATCCCATTCCACCTCTCCTCACACATCCCATTCTACCTCTCCTCTCACATCCCATTCTACCTCTCCTCACACATCCCATTCTACCTCTCCTCACACATCCCATTCTACCTCCCTTCACACATCCCATTCTACCTCTCCTCACACATCCCATTCTACCTCTCCTCACACATCCCATTCTACCTCTCCTCACACATCCCATTCTACCTCCCTTCACACATCCCATTCTACCTCCCTTCACACATCCCATTCTACCTCTCCTCACACATCCCATTCTACCTCTCCTCACACATCCCATTCTACCTCCCTTCACACATCCCATTCTACCTCTCCTGACACATCCCATTCTACCTCTCCTCACACATCCCATTCTACCTCTCATCACACATCCCATTCTACCTCCCTTCACACATCCCATTCTACCTCCCTTCACACATCCCATTCTACCTCTCCTCACACATCCCATTCTACCTCTCCTCACACATCCCATTCTACCTCTCCTCACACATTCCATTCTACCTCTCCTCACACATCCCATTCTACCTCTCCTCACACATCCCATTCTACCTCTCCTCACACATCCCATTCTTCCTCTCCTCACACATCCCATTCTACCACTTTTCACACATCCCATTCTACCTCTCCGCACACATCCCATTCTAGCTCTCCTCACACATCCCATTCTACCTCTCCTCACACATCCCATTCTACCTCTCCTCACATCCCATTCTACCTTTCCTCACATGTCCCATTCTACCTCTCCTCACACGTCCCATTCTACCTCTCCTCACATCCCATTCTACCTCTCCTCACACATCCCATTCTACCTCTCCTCACACATCCCATTCTACCTCTCCTCACACATCCCATTCTACCTCTCCTCTCACATCCCATTCTACCTCTCTTCGCACACCCCATTCTACCTCTCCTCACATCCCATTCTACCTCTCCTCAAACATCCCATTCGACCTCTCCTCACACATCCCATTCTACCTCTCCTCACATCCCATTCTACCTCTTCTCACACGTCCCATTCTACCTCTCCTCACATCCCCTTCTACCTCTCCTCACACATCCCATTCTACCTCTCCTCACACGTCCCATTCTACCTCTCCTCACACATCCCATTCTACCTCTCCTCACACATCCCATTCTACCTCTCCTCACACATCCCATTCTACCTCCCCTCACACATCCCATTCTACCTCTACTCACACATCCCATTCTACCTCTCCTCACACATCCCATTCTACCTCTACTCACATCCCATTCTACCTCTCCTCACACATCCCATTCTACCTCTCCTCACACATCCCATTCTGCCTCTCCTCACACATCCCATTCTACCTCTCCTCAAACATCCCATTCTACCTCTCCTCACACATCCCATTCTACCTCTCCTCACACGTCCCATTCTACCTCTCCTCACACATCCCATTCTACCTCTCCTCACACGTCCCATTCTACCTCTCCTCACACATCCCATTCTACCTCTCCTCACACATCCCATTCTACCTCTCCTCACACACCCCATTCTACCTCTACTCACACATCCCATTCTACCTCTCCTCACACATCCCGTTCTACCTCTCCTCACACATCCCATTCTACCTCTACTCACACATCCCATTCTACCTCTCCTCACACATCCCATTCAACCTCTCCTCACACATCCAATTCTACCTCTCCTCTCCCATCCCATTCTACCTCTCCTCTCACATCCCATTCTACCTCTCCTCACATCCCATTCTACCTCTCCTCACACATCCCATTCTACCTCTCCTCTCACATCATATTCTACCTCTCCTCAAACATCCCATTCTACCTCTCCTCACACATCCCATTCTACCTCTCCTCACACGTCCCTTTCTACCTCTCCTCACACATCCCATTCTACCTCTCCTCACACGTCCCATTCTATCTCTCCTCACACTTCCCATTCTACCTCTCCTCACACATCCAATTCTACCTCTCCTCTCCCATCCCATTCTACCTCTCCTCACACGTCCCATTCTACCTCTCCTCACACATCCCATTCTACCTCTCCTTACACAACCCATTCGACCTCTCCTCACACATCCCATTCTACCTCTCCTCACACATCCCATTCTACCTCTCCTCACATCCCATTCTGCCTCTCCTCACACATCCCATTCTACCTCTCCTCACACATCCCATTCTACCTCTCCTCTCACATCCCATTCTACCTCTCCTCACATCCCATTCCACCTCTCCTCACACATCCCATTCTACCTCTCTTCGCACATCCCATTCTACCTCTCCTCACATCCCATTCTACCTCTCCTCAAACATCCCATTCGACCTCTCCTCACACATCCCATTCTACCTCTCCTCACACGTCCCATTCTACCTCTCCTCACATCCCATTCTACCTCTCCTCACACGTCCCATTCTACCTCTCTTCACATCCCCTTCTACCTCTCCTCACACATCCCATTCTACCTCTCCTCACACGTCCCATTCTACCTCTCCTCACACATCCCATTCTACCTCTCCTCACACATCCCATTCTACCTCTCCTCACACATCCCATTCGACCTCCCCTCACACATCCCATTCTACCTCTACTCACACATCCCATTCTACCTCTCCGCACACATCCCATTCTACCTCTCCTCACACGTCCCATTCTACCTCTCCTCACACATCCCATTCTACCTCTCCTCACACATCCCATTCTACCTCTCCTCTCACGTTCCATTCTACCTCTACTCACACGTCCCACTCTACCTCTCCTCACACATCCCATTCTACCCCTCCTCACACATCCCATTCTACCTCTCCTCACACATCCCATTCTACCTCTCCTCACACATCCCATTCTACCTCTCCTCTCACGTTCCATTCTACCTCTACTCACACGTCCCATTCTACCTCTCCTCACACATCCCATTCTACCTCTCCTCACACATCCCATTCTACCTCTCCTCACACATCCCATTCTACCTCTCCTCTCACATCCCATTCTACCTCTCCTCACATCCCATTCTATCTCTCCTCACATCCCATTCTACCTCTCCTCTCCCATCCCATTCTACCTCTCTTCTCACATCCCATTCTACCTCTCCTCACACATCCCATTCTACCTCTCCTCACACGTCCCATTCTATCTCTCCTCACACTTCCCATTCTACCTCTCCTCACACATCCCATTCTACCTCTCCTCTCACATCCCATTCTATCTCTCCTCACACTTCCCATTCTACCTCTCCTCACACATCCCATTCTACCTCTCCTCTCACATCCCATTCTACCTCTCCTCACACGTCCCATTCTACCTCTCCTCACACATCCCATTCTACCTCTCCTCACACATCCCGTTCTACTTCTCCTCACACATCCCATTCTACGTCTACTCACACATCCCATTCTACCTCTCCTCACACATCCCGTTCTACCTCTCCTCACACATCCCATTCTCCCTTTCCTCACACGTCCCATTCTACCTCTCCTCACATCCCATTCTACCTCTCCTCACATCCCATTCTATCTCTCCTCACATCCCATGCTACCTCTCCTCTCCCATCCCATTCTACCTCTCTTCTCACATCCCATTCTACCTCTCCTCACACATCCCGTTCTACCTCTCCTCACACATCCCATTCTCCCTTTCCTCACACGTCCCATTCTACCTCTCCTCACATCCCATTCTACCTCTCCTCACATCCCATTCTATCTCTCCTCACATCCCATTCTACCTCTCCTCTCCCATCCCATTCTGCCTCTCTTCTCACATCCCATTCTACCTCTCCTCACACATCCCATTCTACCTCTCCTCACACGTCCCATTCTATCTCTCCTCACACTTCCCATTCTACCTCTCCTCACACATCCCATTCTACCTCTCCTCACACATCCCATTCTACCTCTCCTCTCCATCCCATTCTACCTCTCTTCGCACACCCCATTCTAACTCTCCTCACATCCCATTCTACCTCTCCTCAAACATCCCATTCGACCTCTCCTCACACATCCCATTCTACCTCTCCTCACATCCCATTCTACCTCTCCTCACACGTCCCATTCTACCTCTCCTCACATCTCCTTCTACCTCTCCTCACACATCCCATTCTACCTCTCCTCACACGTCCCATTCTACCTCTCCTCACACATCCATTCTACCTCTCCTCACACATCCCATTCTACCTCTCCTCACACATCCCATTCGACCTCCCCTCACACATCCCATTCTACCTCTACTCACACATCCCATTCTACCTCTCCGCACACATCCCATTCTACCTCTCCTCACACGTCCCATTCTACCTCTCCTCACACATCCCATTCTACCTCTCCTCACACATCCCATTCTACCTCTCCTCTCACATTCCATTCTACCTCTACTCACACGTCCCATTCTACCTCTCCTCACACGTCCCATTCTACCTCTCCTCACACATCCCATTCTACCTCTCCTCTCACATCCCATTCTACCTCTCTTCGCACATCCCATTCTACCTCTCCTCACATCCCATTCTACCTCTCCTCAAACATCCCATTCGACCTCTCCTCACACATCCCATTCTACCTCTCCTCACACATCCCATTCTACCTCTCCTCACATCCCATTCTACCTCTCCTCACACGTCCCATTCTACCTCTCTTCACATCCCCTCTTCTACCTCTCCTCACACATCCCATTCTACCTCTCCTCACACGTCCATTCTACCTCTCCTCACACATCCCATTCTACCTCTCCTCACACATCCCATTCTACCTCTCCTCACACATCCCATTCTACCTCCCCTCACACATCCCATTCTACCTCTACTCACACATCCCATTCTACCTCTCCGCACACATCCCATTCTACCTCTCCTCACACGTCCCATTCTACCTCTCCTCACACATCCATTCTACCTCTCCTCACACATCCCATTCTACCTCTCCTCTCACGTTCCATTCTACCTCTACTCACACGTCCCACTCTACCTCTCCTCACACATCCCATTCTACCTCTCCTCACACATCCCATTCTACCTCTCCTCACACATCCCATTCTACCTCTCCTCACACATCCCATTCTACCTCTCCTCTCACGTTCCATTCTACCTCTACTCACACGTCCCATTCTACCTCCCCTCACACATCCCATTCTACATCTCCTCACACATCCCATTCTACCGCTCCTCACACATCCCATTCTACCTCTCCTCTCACATCCCATTCTACCTCTCCTCACATCCCATTCTATCTCTCCTCACATCCCATTCTACCTCTCCTCTCCCATCCCATTCTACCTCTCTTCTCACATCCCATTCTACCTCTCCTCACACATCCCATTCTACCTCTCCTCACACGTCCCATTCTATCTCTCCTCACACTTCCCATTCTACCTCTCCTCACACATCCCATTCTACCTCTCCTCTCACATCCCATTCTATCTCTCCTCACACTTCCCATTCTACCTCTCCGCACACATCCCATTCTACCTCTCCTCTCACATCCCATTCTACCTCTCCTCACACGTCCCATTCTACCTCTCCTCACACATCCCATTCTACCTCTCCTCACACATCCCATTCTACGTCGACTCACACATCCCATTCTACCTCTCCTCACACGTCCCATTCTACCTCTCCTCACACATCCCATTCTACCTCTCCTCTCACATCCCATTCTACCTCTCTTCGCACATCCCATTCTACCTCTCCTCACATCCCATTCTACCTCTCCTCAAACATCCCATTCGACCTCTCCTCACACATCCCATTCTACCTCTCCTCACACGTCCCATTCTACCTCTCCTCACATCCCATTCTACCTCTCCTCACACGTCCCATTCTACCTCTCTTCACATCCCCTTCTACCTCTCCTCACACATCCCATTCTACCTCTCCTCACACGTCCCATTCTACCTCTCCTCACACATCCCATTCTACCTCTCCTCACACATCCCATTCTACCTCTCCTCACACATCCCATTCTACCTCCCCTCACACATCCCATTCTACCTCTACTCACACATCCCATTCTACCTCTCCGCACACATCCCATTCTACCTCTCCTCACACGTCCCATTCTACCTCTCCTCACACATCCCATTCTACTTCTCCTCACACATCCCATTCTACCTCTCCTCTCACGTTCCATTCTACCTCTACTCACACGTCCCACTCTACCTCTCCTCACACATCCCATTCTACCTCTCCTCACACATCCCATTCTACCTCTCCTCACACATCCCATTCTACCTCTCCTCACACATCCCATTCTACCTCTCCTCTCACGTTCCATTCTACCTCTACTCACACGTCCCATTCTACCTCCCCTCACACATCCCATTCTACCTCTCCTCACACATCCCATTCTACCTCTCCTCACACATCCCATTCTACCTCTCCTCTCACATCCCATTCTACCTCTCCTCACATCCCATTCTATCTCTCCTCACATCCCATTCTACCTCTCCTCTCCCATCCCATTCTACCTCTCTTCTCACATCCCATTCTACCTCTCCTCACACATCCCATTCTACCTCTCCTCACATGTCCCATTCTATCTCTCCTCACACTTCCCATTCTACCTCTCCTCACAAATCCATTCTACCTCTCCTCTCACATCCCATTCTATCTCTCCTCACACTTCCCATTCTACCTCTCCTCACACATCCCATTCTACCTCTCCTCTCACATCCCATTCTACCTCTCCTCACACGTCCCATTCTACCTCTCCTCACACTTCCCATTCTACCTCTCCTCACACATCCCGTTCTACTTCTCCTCACACATCCCATTCTACGTCGACTCACACATCCCATTCTACCTCTCCTCACACATCCCGTTCTACCTCTCCTCACACATCCCATTCTCCCTTTCCTCACACGTCCCATTCTACCTCTCCTCACATCCCATTCTACCTCTCCTCACATCCCATTCTATCTCTCCTCACATCCCATTCTACCTCTCCTCTCCCATCCCATTCTACCTCTCTTCTCACATCCCATTCTACTCTCCTCACACATCCCATTCTACCTCTCCTCACACGTCCCATTCTGTCTCTCCTCACACTTCCCATTCTACCTCTCCTCACACATTCCATTCTACCTCTCCTCTCACATCCCATTCTATCTCTCCTCACACTTCCCATTCTACCTCTCCTCACACATCCCATTCTACCTCTCCTCTCACATCCCATTCTACCTCTCCTCACACGTCCCATTCTACCTCTCCTCACACATCCCATTCTACCTCTCCTCACACATCCCATTCAACCTCTCCTCACATCCGATTCTACCTCTCCTCACACATCCCATTCTACCTCTCTTCACATCCCATTCTACCACTCCTCACACATCCCATTCTACCTTTCCTCACACGTCCCATCTACCTCTCCTCACATCCCATTCTACCTCTCCTCACATCCCATTCTACCTCTCCTCGCACATCCCATTCTACCTCTCCTCACACATCCCTTCAACCTCTCCTCACACATCCCATTCTACCTCTCCTCAAACATCCCATTCTACCTCTCCTCACACTCCCATTCTACCTCTCCTCACACGTCCCATTCTACCTCTCCTCACACATCCCATTCTACCTCTCCTCACACATCCCATTCTACCTCTCCTCACACATCCCATTCTACCTCTCCTCACACATCCCATTCTACCTCTCCTCACACACCCCATTCTACCTCTACTCACACATCCCATTCTACCTCTCCTCACACATCCGTTCTACCCTCCTCACACATCCCATTCTACCTCTACTCACACATCCATTCTACCTCTCCTCACACATCCCATTCAACCTCTCCTCACACATCCAATCTACCTCTCCTCACCACATCCCCATTCTACCTCTCCTCACACATCCCATTCTACCTCTCCTCACATCCCATTCTACCTCTCCTCACACATCCCATTCTACCTCTCCTCTCACATCCATTCTACCTCTCCTCAAACATCCCATTCTACCTCACCTCACACATCCCCTTCTACCTCTCCTCACACGTCCCTTTCTACCTCTCCTCACACATCCCATTCTACTCTCCTCACACGTCCCATTCTATCTCTCCTCACACTTCCCATTCTACCTCTCCTCACACATCCAATTCTACCTCTCCTCTCCCATCCCATTCTACCTCTCCTCACACGTCCCATTCTACCTCTCCTCACACATCCCATTCTACCTCTCCTTACACATCCCATTCGACCTCTCCTCTCACATCCATTCTACCTCTCCTCACACATCCCATTCTACCTCTCCTCACATCCCATTCTGCCTCTCCTCACACAACCCATTCTACCTCTCCTCACACATCCATTCTACCTCTCCTCTCACATCCCATTCTACCTCTCCTCACATCCCATTGCACCATCTCCTCACACATCCCATTCTACCTCTCCTCTCACATCCCATTCTACCTCTCCTCACACATCCCATTCTACCTCTCCTCACACATCCCATTCTACCTCCCTTCACACATCCCATTCTACCTCTCCTCACACATCCCATTCTACCTCTCCTCACAATCCAATCTACCTCCTCACACATCCCATTCTACCTCCCTTCACACATCCCATTCTACCTCCCTTCACACATCCCATTCTACCTCTCCTCACACATCCCATTCTACCTCTCCTCACACATCCCATTCTACCTCCCTTCACACATCCCATTCTACCTCTTCTGACACATCCCATTCTACCTCTCCTCACACATCCCATTCTACCTCTCATCACACATCCCATTCTACCTCTCCTCACACTCCCTTTCTACCTCTCCTCACACATCCCATTCTACCTCTCCTCACACGTCCCATTCTATCTCTCCTCACACTTCCCATTCTACCTCTCCTCACACATCCAATTCTACCTCTCCTCTCCCATCCCATTCTACCTCTCCTCACACGTCCCATTCTACCTCTCCTCACACATCCCATTCTACCTCTCCTTACACATCCCATTCGACCTCTCCTCTCACATCCCATTCTACCTCTCCTCACACATCCCATTCTACCTCTCCTCACATCCCATTCTGCCTCTCCTCACACATCCCATTCTACCTCTCCTCACACATCCCATCTACCTCTCCTCTCACATCCCATTCTACCTCTCCTCACATCCCATTGCACCTCTCCTCACACATCCCATTCTACCTCTCCTCTCACATCCCATTCTACCTCTCCTCACACATCCCATTCTACCTCTCCTCACACATCCCATTCTACCTCCCTTCACACATCCCATTCTACCTCTCCTCACACATCCCATTCTACCTCTCCTCACACATCCCATTCTACCTCTCCTCACACATCCCATTCTACCTCCTTCACACATCCCATTCTACCTCCCTTCACACATCCCATTCTACCTCTCCTCACACATCCCATTCTACCTCTCCTCACACATCCCATTCTACCTCCCTTCACACATCCCATTCTACCTCTCCTGACAACATCCCCTTCTACCTCCCTTCACACATCCCATTCTACCTCTCCTCACACATCCCATTCTACCTCTCCTCACACATCCCATTCTACCTCTCCTCACACATTCCATTCTACCTCTCCTCACACATCCCATTCTACCTCTCCTCACACATCCCATTCTACCTCTCCTCACACATCCCATTCTTCCTCTCCTCACACATCCCATTCTACCACTCTTCACACATCCCATTCTACCACTCCGCACACATCCCATTCTAGCTCTCCTCACACATCCCATTCTACCTCTCCTCACACATCCCATTCTACCTCTCCTCACATCCCATTCTACCTTTCCTCACATGTCCCATTCTACCTCTCCTCACACGTCCCATTCTACCTCTCCTCACATCCCATTCTACCTCTCCTCACACATCCCATTCTACCTCTCCTCACACATCCCATTCTACCTCTCCTCACACATCCCATTCTACCTCTCCTCTCACATCCCATTCTACCTCTCTTCGCACATCCCATTCTACCTCTCCTCACATCCCATTCTACCTCTCCTCAAACATCCCATTCGACCTCTCCTCACACATCCCATTCTACCTCTCCTCACACGTCCCATTCTACCTCTCCTCACACGTCCCATTCTACCTCTCCTCACATCCCCTTCTACCTCTCCTCACACATCCCATTCTACCTCTCCTCACACGTCCCATTCTACCTCTCCTCACACATCCCATTCTACCTCTCCTCATACATCCCATTCTACCTCTCCTCACACATCCCATTCTACCTCCCCTCACACATCCCATTCTACCTCTACTCACACATCCCATTCTACCTCTCCGCACACATCCCATTCTACCTCTCCTCACACGTCCCATTCTACCTCTCCTCACACATCCCTTTCTACCTCTCCTCACACATCCCATTCTACCTCTCCTCTCACGTTCCATTCTACCTCTACTCACACGTCCCATTCTACCTCTCCTCACACGTCCCATTCTACCTCTCCTCACACATCCCATTCTACCTCTCCTCTCACATCCCATTCTACCTCTCTTCGCACATCCCATTCTACCTCTCCTCACATCCCATTCTACCTCTCCTCAAACATCCCATTCGACCTCTCCTCACACATCCCATTCTACTTCTCCTCACACGTCCCATTCTACCTCTCCTCACATCCCATTCTACCTCTCCTCACACGTCCCATTCTACCTCCCTTCACATCCCCTTCTACCTCTCCTCACACATCCCATTCTACCTCTCCTCACACGTCCCATTCTACCTCTCCTCACACATCCCATTCTACCTCTCCTCACACATCCCATTCTACCTCTCCTCACACATCCCATTCTACCTCCCCTCACACATCCCATTCTACCTCTACTCACACATCCCATTCTACCTCTCCGCACACATCCCATTCTACCTCTCCTCACACGTCCCATTCTACCTCTCCTCACACATCCCATTCTACCTCTCCTCACACATCCCATTCTACCTCTCCTCTCACGTTCCATTCTACCTCTACTCACACGTCCCACTCTACCTCTCCTCACACATCCCATTCTACCTCTCCTCACACATCCCATTCTACCTCTCCTCACACATCCCATTCTATCTCTCCTCACACATCCCATTCTACCTCTCCTCTCACGTTCCATTCTACCTCTACTCACACGTCCCATTCTACCTCTCCTCACACATCCCATTCTACCTCTCCTCACACATCCCATTCTACCTCTCCTCACACATCCCATTCTACCTCTCCTCTCACATCCCATTCTACCTCTCCTCACATCCCATTCTATCTCTCCTCACATCCCATTCTACCTCTCCTCTCCCATCCCATTCTACCTCTCTTCTCACATCCCATTCTACCTCTCCTCACACATCCCATTCTACCTCTCCCCACACGTCCCATTCTATCTCTCCTCACACTTCCCATTCTACCTCTCCTCACACATCCCATTCTACCTCTCCTCTCACATCCCATTCTATCTCTCCTCACACTTCCCATTCTACCTCTCCTCACACATCCCATTCTACCTCTCCTCTCACATCCCATTCTACCTCTCCTCACACGTCCCATTCTACCTCTCCTCACACATCCCATTCTACCTCTCCTCACACATCCCATTCAACCTCTCCTCACATCCCATTCTACCTCTCCTCACACATCCCATTCTACCTCTCTTCACATCCCATTCTACCTCTCCTCACACATCCCATTCTACCTTTCCTCACACGTCCCATTCTACCTCTCCTCACATCCCATTCTACCTCTCCTCACATCCCATTCTACCTCTCCTCGCACATCCCATTCTACCTCTCCTCACACATCCCATTCTACCTCTCCTCACACATCCCATTCTACCTCTCCTCACACATCCCATTCTACCTCTCCTCACACATCCCATTCTACCTCTCCTCACACATCCCATTCTACCTCTCCTCTCACGTTCCATTCTACCTCTACTCACACGTCCCATTCTACCTCTCCTCACACGTCCCATTCTACCTCTCCTCACATCCCATTCTACCTCTCCTCACACGTCCCATTCTACCTCTCCTCACATCCCCTTCTACCTCTCCTCACACATCCCATTCTACCTCTCCTCACACGTCCCATTCTACCTCTCCTCACACATCCCATTCTACCTCTCCTCACACATCCCATTCTACCTCTCCTCACACATCCCATTCTACCTCCCCTCACACATCCCATTCTACCTCTACTCACACATCCCATTCTACCTCTCCGCACACATCCCATTCTACCTCTCCTCACACGTCCCATTCTACCTCTCCTCACACATCCCATTCTACCTCTCCTCACACATCCCATTCTACCTCTCCTCTCACGTTCCATTCTACCTCTACTCACACGTCCCATTCTACCTCTCCTCACACGTCCCATTCTACCTCTCCTCACACATCCCATTCTACCTCTCCTCTCACATCCCATTCTACCTCTCTTCGCACATCCCATTCTACCTCTCCTCACATCCCATTCTACCTCTCCTCAAACATCCCATTCGACCTCTCCTCACACATCCCATTCTACCTCTCCTCACACGTCCCATTCTACCTCTCCTCACATCCCATTCTACCTCTCCTCACACGTCCCATTCTACCTCCCTTCACATCCCCTTCTACCTCTCCTCACACATCCCTTTCTACCTCTCCTCACACGTCCCATTCTACCTCTCCTCACACATCCCATTCTACCTCTCCTCACACATCCCATTCTACCTCTCCTCACACATCCCATTCTACCTCCCCTCACACATCCCATTCTACCTCTACTCACACATCCCATTCTACCTCTCCGCACACATCCCATTCTACCTCTCCTCACACGTCCCATTCTACCTCTCCTCACACATCCCATTCTACCTCTCCTCACACATCCCATTCTACCTCTCCTCTCACGTTCCATTCTACCTCTACTCACACGTCCCACTCTACCTCTCCTCACACATCCCATTCTACCTCTCCTCACACATCCCATTCTACCTCTCCTCACACATCCCATTCTACCTCTCCTCACACATCCCATTCTACCTCTCCTCTCACGTTCCATTCTACCTCTACTCACACGTCCCATTCTACCTCTCCTCACACATCCCATTCTACCTCTCCTCACACATCCCATTCTACCTCTCCTCACACATCCCATTCTACCTCTCCTCTCACATCCCATTCTACCTCTCCTCACATCCCATTCTATCTCTCCTCACATCCCATTCTACCTCTCCTCTCCCATCCCATTCTACCTCTCTTCTCACATCCCATTCTACCTCTCCTCACACATCCCATTCTACCTCTCCCCACACGTCCCATTCTATCTCTCCTCACACTTCCCATTCTACCTCTCCTCACACATCCCATTCTACCTCTCCTCTCACATCCCATTCTATCTCTCCTCACACTTCCCATTCTACCTCTCCTCACACATCCCATTCTACCTCTCCTCTCACATCCCATTCTACCTCTCCTCACACGTCCCATTCTACCTCTCCTCACACATCCCATTCTACCTCTCCTCACACATCCCATTCAACCTCTCCTCACATCCCATTCTACCTCTCCTCACACATCCCATTCTACCTCTCTTCACATCCCATTCTACCTCTCCTCACATCCCATTCTACCTCTCCTCGCACATCCCATTCTACCTCTCCTCACACATCCCATTCTACCTCTCCTCACACATCCCATTCTACCTCTCCTCAAACATCCCATTCTACCTCTCCTCACACATCCCATTCTACCTCTCCTCACACATCCCATTCTACCTCTCCTCACACATCCCATTCTACCTCTCCTCTCACATCCCATTCTACCTCTCCTCACATCCCATTCTATCTCTCCTCACATCCCATTCTACCTCTCCTCTCCCATCCCATTCTACCTCTCTTCTCACATCCCATTCTACCTCTCCTCACACATCCCATTCTACCTCTCCCCACACGTCCCATTCTATCTCTCCTCACACTTCCCATTCTACCTCTCCTCACACATCCCATTCTACCTCTCCTCTCACATCCCATTCTATCTCTCCTCACACTTCCCATTCTACCTCTCCTCACACATCCCATTCTACCTCTCCTCTCACATCCCATTCTACCTCTCCTCACACGTCCCATTCTACCTCTCCTCACACATCCCATTCTACCTCTCCTCACACATCCCATTCAACCTCTCCTCACATCCCATTCTACCTCTCCTCACACATCCCATTCTACCTCTCTTCACATCCCATTCTACCTCTCCTCACATCCCATTCTACCTCTCCTCGCACATCCCATTCTACCTCTCCTCACACATCCCATTCTACCTCTCCTCACACATCCCATTCTACCTCTCCTCAAACATCCCATTCTACCTCTCCTCACACATCCCATTCTACCTCTCCTCACACGTCCCATTCTACCTCTCCTCACACATCCCATTCTACCTCTCCTCACACATCCCATTCTACCTCTCCTCACACATCCCATTCTACCTCTCCTCACACATCCCATTCTACCTCTCCTCACACATCCCATTCTACCTCTACTCACACATTCCATTCTACCTCTCCTCACACATCCCGTTCTACCTCTCCTCACACATCCCATTCAACCTCTACTCACACATCCCATTCTACCTCTCCTCACACATCCCATTCAACCTCTCCTCACACATCCAATTCTACCTCTCCTCTCCCATCCCATTCTACCTCTCCTCTCACATCCCATTCTACCTCTCCTCACATCCCATTCTACCTCTCCTCACACATCCCATTCTACCTCTCCTCTCACATCCCATTCTACCTCTCCTCAAACATCCCATTCTACCTCTCCTCACACATCCCATTCTACCTCTCCTCACACGTCCCTTTCTACCTCTCCTCACACATCCCATTCTACCTCTCCTCACACGTCCCATTCTATCTCTCCTCACACTTCCCATTCTACCTCTCCTCACACATCCAATTCTACCTCTCCTCTCCCATCCCATTCTACCTCTCCTCACACGTCCCATTCTACCTCTCCTCACACATCCCATTCTACCTCTCCTTACACATCCCATTCGACCTCTCCTCACACATCCCATTCTACCTCTCCTCACACATCCCATTCTACCTCTCCTCACATCCCATTCTGCCTCTCCTCACACATCCCATTCTACCTCTCCTCACACATCCCATTCTACCTCTCCTCTCACATCCCATTCTACCTCTCCTCACATCCCATTCCACCTCTCCTCACACATCCCATTCTACCTCTCCTCTCAAATCCCATTCTACCTCTCCTCACACATCCCATTCTACCTCTCCTCACACATCCCATTCTACCTCCCTTCACACATCCCATTCTACCTCTCCTCACACATCCCATTCTACCTCTCCTCACACATCCCATTCTACCTCTCCTCACACATCCCATTCTACCTCCCTTCACACATCCCATTCTACCTCCCTTCACACATCCCATTCTACCTCTCCTCACACATCCCATTCTACCTCTCCTCACACATCCCATTCTACCTCCCTTCACACATCCCATTCTACCTCTCCTCACACATCCCATTCTACCTCTCCTCACACATCCCATTCTACCTCTCATCACACATCCCATTCTACCTCCCTTCACACATCCCATTCTACCTCCCTTCACACATCCCATTCTACCTCTCCTCACACATCCCATTCTACCTCTCCTCACACATCCCATTCTACCTCTCCTCACACATTCCATTCTACCTCTCCTCACACGTCCCATTCTATCTCTCCTCACACTTCCCATTCTACCTCTCCTCACACATCCCATTCTACCTCTCCTCTCACATCCCATTCTATCTCTCCTCACACTTCCCATTCTACCTCTCCTCACACATCCCATTCTACCTCTCCTCTCACATCCCATTCTACCTCTCCTCACACGTCCCATTCTACCTCTCCTCACACATCCCATTCTACCTCTCCTCACACATCCCATTCAACCTCTCCTCACATCCCATTCTACCTCTCCTCACACATCCCATTCTACCTCTCTTCACATCCCATTCTACCTCTCCTCACACATCCCATTCTACCTTTCCTCACACGTCCCATTCTACCTCTCCTCACATCCCATTCAACCTCTCCTCACATCCCATTCTACCTCTCCTCGCACATCCCATTCTACCTCTCCTCACACATCCCATTCTACCTCTCCTCACACATCCCATTCTACCTCTCCTCCAACATCCCATTCTACCTCTCCTCACACATCCCATTCTACCTCTCCTCACACGTCCCATTCTACCTCTCCTCACACATCCCATTCTACCTCTCCTCACACATCCCATTCTACCTCTCCTCACACATCCCATTCTACCTCTCCTCACACATCCCATTCTACCTCTCCTCACACATCCCATTCTACCTCTACTCACACATCCCATTCGACCTCTCCTCACACATCCCGTTCTACCTCTCCTCACACATCCCATTCTACCTCTACTCACACATCCCATTCTACCTCTCCTCACACGTCCCATTCTACCTCTCCTCACACATCCCATTCTACCTCTCCTTACACATCCCATTCGACCTCTCCTCACACATCCCATTCTACCTCTCCTCACACATCCCATTCTACCTCTCCTCACATCCCATTCTGCCTCTCCTCACACATCCCATTCTACCTCTCCTCTCACATCCCATTCTACCTCTCCTCACACATCCCATTCTACCTCTCCTCACACATCCCATTCTACCTCTCCTCACACATCCCATTCTACCTCTCCTCACACATCCCATTCTACCTCCCTTCACACATCCCATTCTACCTCACTTCACACATCCCATTCTACCTCTCCTCACACATCCCATTCTACCTCTCCTCACACATCCCATTCTACCTCCCTTCACACATCCCATTCTACCTCTCCTCACACATCCCATTCTACCTCTCCTCACACATCCCATTCTACCTCTCATCACACATCCCATTCTACCTCCCTTCACACATCCCATTCTACCTCCCTTCACACATCCCATTCTACCTCTCCTCACACATCCCATTCTACCTCTCCTCACACATCCCATTCTACCTCTGCTCACGCATTCCATTCTACCTCTCCTCACACATCCCATTCTACGTCTCCTCACACATCCCATTCTACCTCTCCTCACATCCCATTCTATCTCTCCTCACATCCCATTCTACCTCTCCTCTCCCATCCCATTCTACCTCTCTTCTCACATCCCATTCTAGCTCTCCTCACACATCCGATTCTACCTCTCCTCACACGTCCCATTCTATCTCTCCTCACACTTCCCATTCTACCTCTCCTCACACATCCCATTCTACCTCTCCTCTCACATCCCATTCTATCTCTCCTCATACTTCCCATTCTACCTCTCCTCACACATCCCATTCTACCTCTCCTCTCACATCCCATTCTACCTCTCCTCACACGTCCCATTCTACCTCTCCTCACACATCCCATTCTACGTCTCCTCACACATCCCATTCAACCTCTCCTCACATCCCATTCTACCTCTCCTCACACATCCCATTCTACCTCTCTTCACATCCCATTCTACCTCTCCTCACACATCCCATTCTACCTTTCCTCACACGTCCCATTCTACCTCTCCTCACATCCCATTCTACCTCTCCTCACATCCCATTCTACCTCTCCTCGCACATCCCATTCTACCTCTCCTCACACATCCCATTCTACCTCTCCTCACACATCCCATTCTACCTCTCCTCAAACATCCCATTCTACCTCTCCTCACCCATCCCATTCTACCTCTCCTCACACGTCCCATTCTACCTCTCCTCACACATCCCATTCTACCTCTCCTCACACATCCCATTCTACCTCTCTTCACACATCCCATTCTACCTCTCCTCACACATCCCATTCTACCTCTCCTCACACATCCCATTCTACCTCTACTCACACATCCCATTCTACCTCTCCTCACACATCCTGTTCTACCACTCCTCACACATCCCATTCTACCTCTACTCACACATCCCATTCTACCTCTCCTCACACATCCCATTCAACCTCTCCTCACACATCCAATTCTACCACTCCTCTCCCATCCCATTCTACCTCTCCTCTCACATCCCATTCTACCTCTCCTCACATCCCATTCTACCTCTCCTCACACATCCCATTCTACCTCTCCTCTCACATCCCATTCTACCTCTCCTCAAACATCCCATTCTACCTCTCCTCACACATCCCATTCTACCTCTCCTCACACGTCCCTTTCTACCTCTCCTCACACATCCCATTCTACCTCTCCTCACACGTCCCATTCTATCTCTCCTCACACTTCCCATTCTACCTCTCCTCACACATCCAATTCTACCTCTCCTCTCCCATCCCATTCTACCTCTCCTCACACGTCCCATTCTACCTCTCCTCACACATCCCATTCTACCTCTCCTTACACATCCCATTCGACCTCTCCTCACACATCCCATTCTACCTCTCCTCACACATCCCATTCTACCTCTCCTCACATCCCATTCTGCCTCTCCTCACACATCCCATTCTACCTCTCCTCACACATCCCATTCTACCTCTCCTCTCACATCCCATTCTACCTCTCCTCACATCCCATTCCACCTCTCCTCACACATCCCATTCTACCTCTCCTCTCACATCCCATTCTACCTCTCCTCACACATCCCATTCTAACTCTCCTCACACATCCCATTCTAGCTCCCTTCACACATCCCATTCTACCTCTCCTCACACATCCCATTCTACCTCTCCTCACACATCCCATTCTACCTCTCCTCACACATTCCATTCTACCTCTCCTCACACATCCCATTCTACCTCTCCTCACACATCCCATTCTACCTCTTCTCACACATCCCATTCTTCCTCTCCTCACACATCCCATTCTACCACTCTTCACACATCCCATTCTACCTCTCCTCACACATCCCATTCTACCTCTCCTCACACATCCCATTCTACCTCTCCTCACACATTCCATTCTACCTCTCCTCACACATCCCATTCTACCTCTCCTCACACATCCCATTCTACCTCTTCTCACACATCCCATTCTTCCTCTCCTCACACATCCCATTCTACCACTCTTCACACATCCCATTCTACCTCTCCGCACACATCCCATTCTAGCTCTGCTCACACATCCCATTCTACCTCTCCTCACACATCCCATTCTACCTCTCCTCACATCCCATTCTACCTTTCCTAACATGTCCCATACTACCTCTCCTCACACGTCCCATTCTACCTCTCCTCACATCCCATTCTACCTCTCCTCACACATCCCATTCTACCTCTCCTCACACATCCCATTCTACCTCTCCTCACACATCCCATTCTACCTCTCCTCACACATCCCATTCTTCCTCTCCTCACACATCCCATTCTACCACTCTTCACACATCCCATTCTACCTCTCCGCACACATCCCATTCTAGCTCTCCTCACACATCCCATTCTACCTCTCCTCACACATCCCATTCTACCTCTCCTCACATCCCATTCTACCTTTCCTCACATGTCCCATTCTACCTCTCCTCACACGTCCCATTCTACCTCTCCTCACATCCCATTCTACCTCTCCTCACACATCCCATTCTACCTCTCCTCACACATCCCATTCTACCTCTCCTCACACATCCCATTCTACCTCTCCTCTCACATCCCATTGTACCTCTCTTCGCACATCCCATTCTACCTCTCCTCACATCCCATTCTACCTCTCCTCAAACATCCCATTCGACCTCTCCTCACACATCCCATTCTACCTCTCCTCACACGTCCCATTCTACCTCTCCTCACATCCCATTCTACCTCTCCTCACACGTCCCATTCTACCTCTCCTCACATCCCCTTCTACCTCTCCTCACACATCCCATTCTACCTCTCCTCACACGTCCCATTCTACCTCTCCTCACACATCCCATTCTACCTCTCCTCACACATCCCATTCTACCTCTCCTCACACATCCCATTCTACCTCTCCTCTCACGTTCCATTCTACCTCTACTCACACGTCCCATTCTACCTCTCCTCACACATCCCATTCTACCTCTCCTCACACATCCCATTCTACCTCTCCTCTCACATCCCATTCTACCTCTACTCCCACGTCCCATTCTACCTCCCCTCACACTTCCCATTCTACCTCTCCTCACACATCCCATTCTACCTCTCCTCACACATCCCATTCTACCACTCCTCTCACATCCCATTCTACCTCTCCTCACACATCCCGTTCTACCTCTCCTCTCACATCCCATTCTACCTCTCCTCACACATCCCATTCTACCTCTCCTCACATCCCATTCTAACTCTCCTCACACATCCCATTCTACCTCTTATCACAAATCCCATTCTACCTCTCCTCACACATCCCATCCTACCTCTCCTCACACATCCCATTCTACCTCTCCTCACACATCCCATTCTACCTCTCCTCTCACATCCCATTCTACCTCTCCTCACACGTCCCATTCTACCTCTCCTCACACATCCCATTCTACCTCTCCTCACATCCCATTCTAGCTCTACTCATACATCCCATTCTACCTTTCCTCACATCCCATTCTACCTCTGCTCACACATCCCATTCTACCTTTCCTCACACATCCCAACCTACCTCTCCTCACACATCCCATTCTACCTCCTCACACATCCCATTCTACCTCTCCTCACACATCCCATTCTACCTCTCCTCACACATCCCATTCTACCTCTCCTCACACATCCCATTCTACCTCTCCTCACACATCCCATTCTACCTCTCCTCACACATCCCATTCTACCTCTCCTCACACATCCCATTCTACCTCTCCTCTCACATCCCATTCTACCTCTCCTCACGCATCCCATTCTACCTCTCCTCACACATCCCATTCTACCTCTCCTCTCACATCCCATTCTACCTCTCCTCACACAACCCATTCTACCTCTCCTCACATCCCATTCTACCTCTCCTCACACATCCCATTCTACCTCTCCTCACATCCCATTCTACCTCTCCTCACACATCCCATTCTACCTCTCCTCACACATCCCATTCTACCTCTCCTCACACATCCCATTCTACCTCTCCTCACATCCCATTCTACCTCTCCTCACACATCCCATTCTACCTCTCCTCACACATCCCATTCTACCTCTACTCACACATCCCATTCTACCTCTCCTCACACATCCCATTCTACCTCTCCTCACATCCCATTCTACCTCTCCTCACACATCCCATTCTACCTCTACTCACATCCCATTCTACCTCTCCTCACACATCCCATTCTACCTCTCCTCACACATCCCATTCTGCCTCTCCTCACACATCCCATTCTACCTCTCCTCAAACATCCCATTCTACCTCTCCTCACACATCCCATTCTACCTCTCCTCACACGTCCCATTCTACCTCTCCTCACACATCCCATTCTACCTCTCCTCACACGTCCCATTCTACCTCTCCTCACACATCCCATTCTACCTCTCCTCACACATCCCATTCTACCTCTCCTCACACACCCCATTCTACCTCTACTCACACATCCCATTCTACCTCTCCTCACACATCCCGTTCTACCTCTCCTCACACATCCCATTCTACCTCTACTCACACATCCCATTCTACCTCTCCTCACACATCCCATTCAACCTCTCCTCACACATCCAATTCTACCTCTCCTCTCCCATCCCATTCTACCTCTCCTCTCACATCCCATTCTACCTCTCCTCACATCCCATTCTACCTCTCCTCACACATCCCATTCTACCTCTCCTCTCACATCATATTCTACCTCTCCTCAAACATCCCATTCTACCTCTCCTCACACATCCCATTCTACCTCTCCTCACACGTCCCTTTCTACCTCTCCTCACACATCCCATTCTACCTCTCCTCACACGTCCCATTCTATCTCTCCTCACACTTCCCATTCTACCTCTCCTCACACATCCAATTCTACCTCTCCTCTCCCATCCCATTCTACCTCTCCTCACACGTCCCATTCTACCTCTCCTCACACATCCCATTCTACCTCTCCTCACACATCCCATTCTACCTCCCTTCACACATCCCATTCTACCTCTCCTCACACATCCCATTCTACCTCTCCTCACACATCCCATTCTACCTCTCCTCACACATCCCATTCTACCTCCCTTCACACATCCCATTCTACCTCCCTTCACACATCCCATTCTACCTCTCCTCACACATCCCATTCTACCTCCCTTCACACATCCCATTCTACCTCTCCTGACACATCCCATTCTACCTCTCCTCACACATCCCATTCTACCTCTCATCACACATCCCATTCTACCTCCCTTCACACATCCCATTCTACCTCCCTTCACACATCCCACTCTACCTCTCCTCACACATCCCATTCTACCTCTCCTCACACATCCCATTCTACCTCTCCTCACACATTCCATTCTACCTCTCCTCACACATCCCATTCTACCTCTCCTCACACATCCCATTCTACCTCTCCTCACACATCCCATTCTTCCTCTCCTCACACATCCCATTCTACCACTTTTCACACATCCCATTCTACCTCTCCGCACACATCCCATTCTAGCTCTCCTCACACATCCCATTCTACCTCTCCTCACACATCCCATTCTACCTCTCCTCACATCCCATTCTACCTTTCCTCACACGTCCCATTCTACCTCTCCTCACACGTCCCATTCTACCTCTCCTCACATCCCATTCTACCTCTCCTCACACATCCCATTCTACCTCTCCTCACACATCCCATTCTACCTCTCCTCACACATCCCATTCTACCTCTCCTCTCACATCCCATTCTACCTCTCTTCGCACACCCCATTCTACCTCTCCTCACATCCCATTCTACCTCTCCTCAAACATCCCATTCGACCTCTCCTCACACATCCCATTCTACCTCTCCTCACATCCCATTCTACCTCTTCTCACACGTCCCATTCTACCTCTCCTCACATCCCCTTCTACCTCTCCTCACACATCCCATTCTACCTCTCCTCACACGTCCCATTCTACCTCTCCTCACACATCCCATTCTACCTCTCCTCACACATCCCATTCTACCTCTCCTCACACATCCCATTCTACCTCCCCTCACACATCCCATTCTACCTCTACTCACACATCCCATTCTACCTCTCCGCACACATCCCATTCTACCTCTCCTCACACGTCCCATTCTACCTCTCCTCACACATCCCATTCTACCTCTCCTCACACATCCCATTCTAGCTCTCCTCTCACGTTCCATTCTACCTCTACTCACACGTCCCATTCTACCTCTCCTCACACGTCCCATTCTACCTCTCCTCACACATCCCATTCTACCTCTCCTCTCACATCCCATTCTACCTCTCTTCGCACATCCCATTCTACCTCTCCTCACATCCCATTCTACCTCTCCTCAAACATCCCATTCGACCTCTCCTCACACATCCCATTCTACCTCTCCTCACACGTCCCATTCTACCTCTCCTCACATCCCATTCTACCTCTCCTCACACGTCCCATTCTACCTCTCTTCACATCCCCTTCTACCTCTCCTCACACATCCCATTCTACCTCTCCTCACACGTCCCATTCTACCTCTCCTCACACATCCCATTCTACCTCTCCTCACACATCCCATTCTACCTCTCCTCACACATCCCATTCGACCTCCCCTCACACATCCCATTCTACCTCTACTCACACATCCCATTCTACCTCTCCGCACACATCCCATTCTACCTCTCCTCACACGTCCCATTCTACCTCTCCTCACACATCCCATTCTACCTCTCCTCACACATCCCATTCTACCTCTCCTCTCACGTTCCATTCTACCTCTACTCACACGTCCCACTCTACCTCTCCTCACACATCCCATTCTACCCCTCCTCACACATCCCATTCTACCTCTCCTCACACATCCCATTCTACCTCTCCTCACACATCCCATTCTACCTCTCCTCTCACGTTCCATTCTACCTCTACTCACACGTCCCATTCTACCTCTCCTCACACATCCCATTTTACCTCTCCTCACACATCCCATTCTACCTCTCCTCACACATCCCATTCTACCTCTCCTCTCACATCCCATTCTACCTCTCCTCACATCCCATTCTATCTCTCCTCACATCCCATTCTACCTCTCCTCTCCCATCCCATTCTACCTCTCTTCTCACATCCCATTCTACCTCTCCTCACACATCCCATTCTACCTCTCCTCACACGTCCCATTCTATCTCTCCTCACACTTCCCATTCTACCTCTCCTCACACATCCCATTCTACCTCTCCTCTCACATCCCATTCTATCTCTCCTCACACTTCCCATTCTACCTCTCCTCACACATCCCATTCTACCTCTCCTCTCACATCCCATTCTACCTCTCCTCACACGTCCCATTCTACCTCTCCTCACACATCCCATTCTACCTCTCCTCACACATCCCGTTCTACTTCTCCTCACACATCCCATTCTACGTCTACTCACACATCCCATTCTACCTCTCCTCACACATCCCGTTCTACCTCTCCTCACACATCCCATTCTCCCTTTCCTCACACGTCCCATTCTACCTCTCCTCACATCCCATTCTACCTCTCCTCACATCCCATTCTATCTCTCCTCACATCCCATGCTACCTCTCCTCTCCCATCCCATTCTACCTCTCTTCTCACATCCCATTCTACCTCTCCTCACACATCCCGTTCTACCTCTCCTCACACATCCCATTCTCCCTTTCCTCACACGTCCCATTCTACCTCTCCTCACATCCCATTCTACCTCTCCTCACATCCCATTCTATCTCTCCTCACATCCCATTCTACCTCTCCTCTCCCATCCCATTCTGCCTCTCTTCTCACATCCCATTCTACCTCTCCTCACACATCCCATTCTACCTCTCCTCTCACGTCCCATTCTATCTCTCCTCACACTTCCCATTCTACCTCTCCTCACACATCCCATTCTACCTCTCCTCACACATCCCATTCTACCTCTCCTCTCCCATCCCATTCTACCTCTCTTCGCACACCCCATTCTACCTCTCCTCACATCCCATTCTACCTCTCCTCAAACATCCCATTCGACCTCTCCTCACACATCCCATTCTACCTCTCCTCACATCCCATTCTACCTCTCCTCACACGTCCCATTCTACCTCTCCTCACATCTCCTTCTACCTCTCCTCACACATCCCATTCTACCTCTCCTCACACGTCCCATTCTACCTCTCCTCACACATCCCATTCTACCTCTCCTCACACATCCCATTCTACCTCTCCTCACACATCCCATTCGACCTCCCCTCACACATCCCATTCTACCTCTACTCACACATCCCATTCTACCTCTCCGCACACATCCCATTCTACCTCTCCTCACACGTCCCATTCTACCTCTCCTCACACATCCCATTCTACCTCTCCTCACACATCCCATTCTACCTCTCCTCTCACATTCCATTCTACCTCTACTCACACGTCCCATTCTACCTCTCCTCACACGTCCCATTCTACCTCTCCTCACACATCCCATTCTACCTCTCCTCTCACATCCCATTCTACCTCTCTTCGCACATCCCATTCTACCTCTCCTCACATCCCATTCTACCTCTCCTCAAACATCCCATTCGACCTCTCCTCACACATCCCATTCTACCTCTCCTCACACGTCCCATTCTACCTCTCCTCACATCCCATTCTACCTCTCCTCACACGTCCCATTCTACCTCTCTTCACATCCCCTTCTACCTCTCCTCACACATCCCATTCTACCTCTCCTCACACGTCCCATTCTACCTCTCCTCACACATCCCATTCTACCTCTCCTCACACATCCCATTCTACCTCTCCTCACACATCCCATTCTACCTCCCCTCACACATCCCATTCTACCTCTACTCACACATCCCATTCTACCTCTCCGCACACATCCCATTCTACCTCTCCTCACACGTCCCATTCTACCTCTCCTCACACATCCCATTCTACCTCTCCTCACACATCCCATTCTACCTCTCCTCTCACGTTCCATTCTACCTCTACTCACACGTCCCACTCTACCTCTCCTCACACATCCCATTCTACCTCTCCTCACACATCCCATTCTACCTCTCCTCACACATCCCATTCTACCTCTCCTCACACATCCCATTCTACCTCTCCTCTCACGTTCCATTCTACCTCTACTCACACGTCCCATTCTACCTCCCCTCACACATCCCATTCTACATCTCCTCACACATCCCATTCTACCGCTCCTCACACATCCCATTCTACCTCTCCTCTCACATCCCATTCTACCTCTCCTCACATCCCATTCTATCTCTCCTCACATCCCATTCTACCTCTCCTCTCCCATCCCATTCTACCTCTCTTCTCACATCCCATTCTACCTCTCCTCACACATCCCATTCTACCTCTCCTCACACGTCCCATTCTATCTCTCCTCACACTTCCCATTCTACCTCTCCTCACACATCCCATTCTACCTCTCCTCTCACATCCCATTCTATCTCTCCTCACACTTCCCATTCTACCTCTCCGAACACATCCCATTCTACCTCTCCTCTCACATCCCATTCTACCTCTCCTCACACGTCCCATTCTACCTCTCCTCACACATCCCATTCTACCTCTCCTCACACATCCCATTCTACGTCGACTCACACATCCCATTCTACCTCTCCTCACACGTCCCATTCTACCTCTCCTCACACATCCCATTCTACCTCTCCTCTCACATCCCATTCTACCTCTCTTCGCACATCCCATTCTACCTCTCCTCACATCCCATTCTACCTCTCCTCAAACATCCCATTCGACCTCTCCTCACACATCCCATTCTACCTCTCCTCACACGTCCCATTCTACCTCTCCTCACATCCCATTCTACCTCTCCTCACACGTCCCATTCTACCTCTCTTCACATCCCCTTCTACCTCTCCTCACACATCCCATTCTACCTCTCCTCACACGTCCCATTCTACCTCTCCTCACACATCCCATTCTACCTCTCCTCACACATCCCATTCTACCTCCCCTCACACATCCCATTCTACCTCTACTCACACATCCCATTCTACCTCTCCGCACACATCCCATTCTACCTCTCCTCACACGTCCCATTCTACCTCTCCTCACACATCCCATTCTACTTCTCCTCACACATCCCATTCTACCTCTCCTCTCACGTTCCATTCTACCTCTACTCACACGTCCCACTCTACCTCTCCTCACACATCCCATTCTACCTCTCCTCACACATCCCATTCTACCTCTCCTCACACATCCCATTCTACCTCTCCTCACACATCCCATTCTACCTCTCCTCTCACGTTCCATTCTACCTCTACTCACACGTCCCATTCTACCTCCCCTCACACATCCCATTCTACCTCTCCTCACACATCCCATTCTACCTCTCCTCACACATCCCATTCTACCTCTCCTCTCACATCCCATTCTACCTCTCCTCACATCCCATTCTATCTCTCCTCACATCCCATTCTACCTCTCCTCTCCCATCCCATTCTACCTCTCTTCTCACATCCCATTCTACCTCTCCTCACACATCCCATTCTACCTCTCCTCACATGTCCCATTCTATCTCTCCTCACACTTCCCATTCTACCTCTCCTCACACATCCCATTCTACCTCTCCTCTCACATCCCATTCTATCTCTCCTCACACTTCCCATTCTACCTCTCCTCACACATCCCATTCTACCTCTCCTCTCACATCCCATTCTACCTCTCCTCACACGTCCCATTCTACCTCTCCTCACACTTCCCATTCTACCTCTCCTCACACATCCCGTTCTACTTCTCCTCACACATCCCATTCTACGTCGACTCACACATCCCATTCTACCTCTCCTCACACATCCCGTTCTACCTCTCCTCACACATCCCATTCTCCCTTTCCTCACACGTCCCATTCTACCTCTCCTCACATCCCATTCTACCTCTCCTCACATCCCATTCTATCTCTCCTCACATCCCATTCTACCTCTCCTCTCCCATCCCATTCTACCTCTCTTCTCACATCCCATTCTACCTCTCCTCACACATCCCATTCTACCTCTCCTCACACGTCCCATTCTGTCTCTCCTCACACTTCCCATTCTACCTCTCCTCACACATTCCATTCTACCTCTCCTCTCACATCCCATTCTATCTCTCCTCACACTTCCCATTCTACCTCTCCTCACACATCCCATTCTACCTCTCCTCTCACATCCCATTCTACCTCTCCTCACACGTCCCATTCTACCTCTCCTCACACATCCCATTCTACCTCTCCTCACACATCCCATTCAACCTCTCCTCACATCCCATTCTACCTCTCCTCACACATCCCATTCTACCTCTCTTCACATCCCATTCTACCTCTCCTCACACATCCCATTCTACCTTTCCTCACACGTCCCATTCTACCTCTCCTCACATCCCATTCTACCTCTCCTCACATCCCATTCTACCTCTCCTCGCACATCCCATTCTACCTCTCCTCACACATCCCATTCTACCTCTCCTCACACATCCCATTCTACCTCTCCTCAAACATCCCATTCTACCTCTCCTCACACATCCCATTCTACCTCTCCTCACACGTCCCATTCTACCTCTCCTCACACATCCCATTCTACCTCTCCTCACACATCCCATTCTACCTCTCCTCACACATCCCATTCTACCTCTCCTCACACATCCCATTCTACCTCTCCTCACACACCCCATTCTACCTCTACTCACACATCCCATTCTACCTCTCCTCACACATCCCGTTCTACCTCTCCTCACACATCCCATTCTACCTCTACTCACACATCCCATTCTACCTCTCCTCACACATCCCATTCAACCTCTCCTCACACATCCAATTCTACCTCTCCTCTCCCATCCCATTCTACCTCTCCTCTCACATCCCATTCTACCTCTCCTCACATCCCATTCTACCTCTCCTCACACATCCCATTCTACCTCTCCTCTCACATCCCATTCTACCTCTCCTCAAACATCCCATTCTACCTCTCCTCACACATCCCATTCTACCTCTCCTCACACGTCCCTTTCTACCTCTCCTCACACATCCCATTCTACCTCTCCTCACACGTCCCATTCTATCTCTCCTCACACTTCCCATTCTACCTCTCCTCACACATCCAATTCTACCTCTCCTCTCCCATCCCATTCTACCTCTCCTCACACGTCCCATTCTACCTCTCCTCACACATCCCATTCTACCTCTCCTTACACATCCCATTCGACCTCTCCTCTCACATCCCATTCTACCTCTCCTCACACATCCCATTCTACCTCTCCTCACATCCCATTCTGCCTCTCCTCACACATCCCATTCTACCTCTCCTCACACATCCCATTCTACCTCTCCTCTCACATCCCATTCTACCTCTCCTCACATCCCATTGCACCTCTCCTCACACATCCCATTCTACCTCTCCTCTCACATCCCATTCTACCTCTCCTCACACATCCCATTCTACCTCTCCTCACACATCCCATTCTACCTCCCTTCACACATCCCATTCTACCTCTCCTCACACATCCCATTCTACCTCTCCTCACACATCCCATTCTACCTCTCCTCACACATCCCATTCTACCTCCCTTCACACATCCCATTCTACCTCCCTTCACACATCCCATTCTACCTCTCCTCACACATCCCATTCTACCTCTCCTCACACATCCCATTCTACCTCCCTTCACACATCCCATTCTACCTCTTCTGACACATCCCATTCTACCTCTCCTCACACATCCCATTCTACCTCTCATCACACATCCCATTCTACCTCTCCTCACACGTCCCTTTCTACCTCTCCTCACACATCCCATTCTACCTCTCCTCACACGTCCCATTCTATCTCTCCTCACACTTCCCATTCTACCTCTCCTCACACATCCAATTCTACCTCTCCTCTCCCATCCCATTCTACCTCTCCTCACACGTCCCATTCTACCTCTCCTCACACATCCCATTCTACCTCTCCTTACACATCCCATTCGACCTCTCCTCTCACATCCCATTCTACCTCTCCTCACACATCCCATTCTACCTCTCCTCACATCCCATTCTGCCTCTCCTCACACATCCCATTCTACCTCTCCTCACACATCCCATTCTACCTCTCCTCTCACATCCCATTCTACCTCTCCTCACATCCCATTGCACCTCTCCTCACACATCCCATTCTACCTCTCCTCTCACATCCCATTCTACCTCTCCTCACACATCCCATTCTACCTCTCCTCACACATCCCATTCTACCTACTTCACACATCCCATTCTACCTCTCCTCACACATCCCATTCTACCTCTCCTCACACATCCCATTCTACCTCTCCTCACACATCCCATTCTACCTCCCTTCACACATCCCATTCTACCTCCCTTCACACATCCCATTCTACCTCTCCTCACACATCCCATTCTACCTCTCCTCACACATCCCATTCTACCTCCCTTCACACATCCCATTCTACCTCTCCTGACACATCCCCTTCTACCTCCCTTCACACATCCCATTCTACCTCTCCTCACACATCCCATTCTACCTCTCCTCACACATCCCATTCTACCTCTCCTCACACATTCCATTCTACCTCTCCTCACACATCCCATTCTACCTCTCCTCACACATCCCATTCTACCTCTCCTCACACATCCCATTCTTCCTCTCCTCACACATCCCATTCTACCACTCTTCACACATCCCATTCTACCTCTCCGCACACATCCCATTCTAGCTCTCCTCACACATCCCATTCTACCTCTCCTCACACATCCCATTCTACCTCTCCTCACATCCCATTCTACCTTTCCTCACATGTCCCATTCTACCTCTCCTCACACGTCCCATTCTACCTCTCCTCACATCCCATTCTACCTCTCCTCACACATCCCATTCTACCTCTCCTCACACATCCCATTCTACCTCTCCTCACACATCCCATTCTACCTCTCCTCTCACATCCCATTCTACCTCTCTTCGCACATCCCATTCTACCTCTCCTCACATCCCATTCTACCTCTCCTCAAACATCCCATTCGACCTCTCCTCACACATCCCATTCTACCTCTCCTCACACGTCCCATTCTACCTCTCCTCACACGTCCCATTCTACCTCTCCTCACATCCCCTTCTACCTCTCCTCACACATCCCATTCTACCTCTCCTCACACATCCCATTCTACCTCTCCTCACATCCCATTCCACCTCTCCTCACACATCCAATTCTACCTCTCCTCTCCCATACCATTCTACCTCTCCTCACACGTCCCATTCTACCTCTCCTCACACATCCCATTCTACCTCTCCTTACACATCCCATTCGACCTCTCCTCACACATCCCATTCTACCTCTCCTCACACATCCCATTCTACCTCTCCTCACATCCCATTCTGCCTCTCCTCACACATCCCATTCTACCTCTCCTCACACATCCCATTCTACCTCTCCTCTCACATCCCATTCTACCTCTCCTCACATCCCATTCCACCTCTCCTCACACATCCCATTCTACCTCTCCTCTCAAATCCCATTCTACCTCTCCTCACACATCCCATTCTACCTCTCCTCACACATCCCATTCTACCTCCCTTCACACATCCCATTCTACCTCTCCTCACACATCCCATTCTACCTCTCCTCACACATCCCATTCTACCTCTCCTCACACATCCCATTCTACCTCCCTTCACACATCCCATTCTACCTCCCTTCACACATCCCATTCTACCTCTCCTCACACATCCCATTCTACCTCTCCTCACACATCCCATTCTACCTCCCTTCACACATCCCATTCTACCTCTCCTCACACATCCCATTCTACCTCTCCTCACACATCCCATTCTACCTCTCATCACACATCCCATTCTACCTCCCTTCACACATCCCATTCTACCTCCCTTCACACATCCCATTCTACCTCTCCTCACACATCCCATTCTACCTCTCCTCACACATCCCATTCTACCTCTCCTCTCACATCCCATTCTACCTCTCCTCACATCCCATTGCACCTCTCCTCACACATCCCATTCTACCTCTCCTCTCACATCCCATTCTACCTCTCCTCACATCCCATTGCACCTCTCCTCACACATCCCATTCTACCTCTCCTCTCACATCCCATTCTACCTCTCCTCACACATCCCATTCTACCTCTCCTCACACATCCCATTCTACCTACTTCACACATCCCATTCTACCTCTCCTCACACATCCCATTCTACCTCTCCTCACACATCCCATTCTACCTCTCCTCACACATCCCATTCTACCTCCCTTCACACATCCCATTCTACCTCCCTTCACACATCCCATTCTACCTCTCCTCACACATCCCATTCTACCTCTCCTCACACATCCCATTCTACCTCCCTTCACACATCCCATTCTACCTCTCCTGACACATCCCCTTCTACCTCCCTTCACACATCCCATTCTACCTCTCCTCACACATCCCATTCTACCTCTCCTCACACATCCCATTCTACCTCTCCTCACACATTTCATTCTACCTCTCCTCACACATCCCATTCTACCTCTCCTCACACATCCCATTCTACCTCTCCTCACACATCCCATTCTTCCTCTCCTCACACATCCCATTCTACCACTCTTCACACATCCCATTCTACCTCTCCGCACACATCCCATTCTAGCTCTCCTCACACATCCCATTCTACCTCTCCTCACACATCCCATTCTACCTCTCCTCACATCCCATTCTACCTTTCCTCACATGTCCCATTCTACCTCTCCTCACACGTCCCATTCTACCTCTCCTCACATCCCATTCTACCTCTCCTCACACATCCCATTCTACCTCTCCTCACACATCCCATTCTACCTCTCCTCACACATCCCATTCTACCTCTCCTCTCACATCCCATTCTACCTCTCTTCGCACATCCCATTCTACCTCTCCTCACATCCCATTCTACCTCTCCTCAAACATCCCATTCGACCTCTCCTCACACATCCCATTCTACCTCTCCTCACACGTCCCATTCTACCTCTCCTCACACGTCCCATTCTACCTCTCCTCACATCCCCTTCTACCTCTCCTCACACATCCCATTCTACCTCTCCTCACACATCCCATTCTACCTCTCCTCACATCCCATTCCACCTCTCCTCACACATCCAATTCTACCTCTCCTCTCCCATCCCATTCTACCTCTCCTCACACGTCCCATTCTACCTCTCCTCACACATCCCATTCTACCTCTCCTTACACATCCCATTCGACCTCTCCTCACACATCCCATTCTACCTCTCCTCACACATCCCATTCTACCTCTCCTCTCACATCCCATTCTACCTCTCCTCACATCCCATTCCACCTCTCCTCACACATCCCATTCTACCTCTCCTCTCAAATCCCATTCTACCTCTCCTCACACATCCCATTCTACCTCTCCTCACACATCCCATTCTACCTCCCTTCACACATCCCATTCTACCTCTCCTCACACATCCCATTCTACCTCTCCTCACACATCCCATTCTACCTCTCCTCACACATCCCATTCTACCTCCCTTCACACATCCCATTCTACCTCCCTTCACACATCCCATTCTACCTCTCCTCACACATCCCATTCTACCTCTCCTCACACATCCCATTCTACCTCCCTTCACACATCCCATTCTACCTCTCCTCACACATCCCATTCTACCTCTCCTCACACATCCCATTCTACCTCTCATCACACATCCCATTCTACCTCCCTTCACACATCCCATTCTACCTCCCTTCACACATCCCATTCTACCTCTCCTCACACATCCCATTCTACCTCTCCTCACACATCCCATTCTACCTCTCCTCACACATTCCATTCTACCTCTCCTCACACGTCCCATTCTATCTCTCCTCACACTTCCCATTCTACCTCTCCTCACACATCCCATCCTACCTCTCCTCTCACATCCCATTCTATCTCTCCTCACACTTCCCATTCTACCTCTCCTCACACATCCCATTCTACCTCTCCTCTCACATCCCATTCTACCTCTCCTCACACGTCCCATTCTACCTCTCCTCACACATCCCATTCTACCTCTCCTCACACATCCCATTCAACCTCTCCTCACATCCCATTCTACCTCTCCTCACACATCCCATTCTACCTCTCTTCACATCCCATTCTACCTCTCCTCACACATCCCATTCTACCTTTCCTCACACGTCCCATTCTACCTCTCCTCACATCCCATTCAACCTCTCCTCACACATCCCATTCTACCTCTCCTCACACGTCCCATTCTACCTCTCCTCACACATCCCATTCTACCTCTCCTCACACATCCCATTCTACCTCTCCTCACACATCCCATTCTACCTCTCCTCACACATCCCATTCTACCTCTCCTCACACATCCCATTCTACCTCTACTCACACATCCCATTCGACCTCTCCTCACACATCCCGTTCTACCTCTCCTCACACATCCCATTCTACCTCTACTCACACATCCCATTCTACCTCTCCTCACACGTCCCATTCTACCTCTCCTCACACATCCCATTCTACCTCTCCTTACACATCCCATTCGACCTCTCCTCACACATCCCATTCTACCTCTCCTCACACATCCCATTCTACCTCTCCTCACATCCCATTCTGCCTCTCCTCACACATCCCATTCTACCTCTCCTCTCACATCCCATTCTACCTCTCCTCACACATCCCATTCTACCTCTCCTCACACATCCCATTCTACCTCTCCTCACACATCCCATTCTACCTCTCCTCACACATCCCATTCTACCTCCCTTCACACATCCCATTCTACCTCACTTCACACATCCCATTCTACCTCTCCTCACACATCCCATTCTACCTCTCCTCACACATCCCATTCTACCTCCCTTCACACATCCCATTCTACCTCTCCTCACACATCCCATTCTACCTCTCCTCACACTTCCCATTCTACCTCTCATCACACATCCCATTCTACCTCCCTTCACACATCCCATTCTACCTCCCTTCACACATCCCATTCTACCTCTCCTCACACATCCCATTCTACCTCTCCTCACACATCCCATTCTACCTCTGCTCACGCATTCCATTCTACCTCTCCTCACACATCCCATTCTACGTCTCCTCACACATCCCATTCTACCTCTCCTCACATCCCATTCTATCTCTCCTCACATCCCATTCTACCTCTCCTCTCCCATCCCATTCTACCTCTCTTCTCACATCCCATTCTAGCTCTCCTCACACATCCGATTCTACCTCTCCTCACACGTCCCATTCTATCTCTCCTCACACTTCCCATTCTACCTCTCCTCACACATCCCATTCTACCTCTCCTCTCACATCCCATTCTATCTCTCCTCATACTTCCCATTCTACCTCTCCTCACACACCCCATTCTACCTCTCCTCTCACATCCCATTCTACCTCTCCTCACACGTCCCATTCTACCTCTCCTCACACATCCCATTCTACCTCTCCTCACACATCCCATTCAACCTCTCCTCACATCCCATTCTACCTCTCCTCACACATCCCATTCTACCTCTCTTCACATCCCATTCTACCTCTCCTCACACATCCCATTCTACCTTTCCTCACACGTCCCATTCTACCTCTCCTCACATCCCATTCTACCTCTCCTCACATCCCATTCTACCTCTCCTCGCACATCCCATTCTACCTCTCCTCACACATCCCATTCTACCTCTCCTCACACATCCCATTCTACCTCTCCTCAAACATCCCATTCTACCTCTCCTCACCCATCCCATTCTACCTCTCCTCACACGTCCCATTCTACCTCTCCTCACACATCCCATTCTACCTCTCCTCACACATCCCATTCTACCTCTCTTCACACATCCCATTCTACCTCTCCTCACACATCCCATTCTACCTCTCCTCACACATCCCATTCTACCTCTACTCACACATCCCATTCTACCTCTCCTCACACATCCTGTTCTACCTCTCCTCACACATCCCATTCTACCTCTACTCACACATCCCATTCTACCTCTCCTCACACATCCCATTCAACCTCTCCTCACACATCCAATTCTACCACTCCTCTCCCATCCCATTCTACCTCTCCTCTCACATCCCATTCTACCTCTCCTCACATCCCATTCTACCTCTCCTCACACATCCCATTCTACCTCTCCTCTCACATCCCATTCTACCTCTCCTCAAACATCCCATTCTACCTCTCCTCACACATCCCATTCTACCTCTCCTCACACGTCCCTTTCTACCTCTCCTCACACATCCCATTCTACCTCTCCTCACACGTCCCATTCTATCTCTCCTCACACTTCCCATTCTACCTCTCCTCACACATCCAATTCTACCTCTCCTCTCTCATCCCATTCTACCTCTCCTCACACGTCCCATTCTACCTCTCCTCACACATCCCATTCTACCTCTCCTTACACATCCCATTCGACCTCTCCTCACACATCCCATTCTACCTCTCCTCACACATCCCATTCTACCTCTCCTCACATCCCATTCTGCCTCTCCTCACACATCCCATTCTACCTCTCCTCACACATCCCATTCTACCTCTCCTCTCACATCCCATTCTACCTCTCCTCACATCCCATTCCACCTCTCCTCACACATCCCATTCTACCTCTCCTCTCACATCCCATTCTACCTCTCCTCACACATCCCATTCTAACTCTCCTCACACATCCCATTCTACCTCCCTTCACACATCCCATTCTACCTCTCCTCACACATCCCATTCTACCTCTCCTCACACATCCCATTCTACCTCTCCTCACACATTCCATTCTACCTCTCCTCACACATCCCATTCTACCTCTCCTCACACATCCCATTCTACCTCTTCTCACACATCCCATTCTTCCTCTCCTCACACATCCCATTCTACCACTCTTCACACATCCCATTCTACCTCTCCTCACACATCCCATTCTACCTCTCCTCACACATCCCATTCTACCTCTCCTCACACATTCCATTCTACCTCTCCTCACACATCCCATTCTACCTCTCCTCACACATCCCATTCTACCTCTTCTCACACATCCCATTCTTCCTCTCCTCACACATCCCATTCTACCACTCTTCACACATCCCATTCTACCTCTCCGCACACATCCCATTCTAGCTCTGCTCACACATCCCATTCTACCTCTCCTCACACATCCCATTCTACCTCTCCTCACATCCCATTCTACCTTTCCTAACATGTCCCATACTACCTCTCCTCACACGTCCCATTCTACCTCTCCTCACATCCCATTCTACCTCTCCTCACACATCCCATTCTACCTCTCCTCACACATCCCATTCTACCTCTCCTCACACATCCCATTCTACCTCTCCTCACACATCCCATTCTTCCTCTCCTCACACATCCCATTCTACCACTCTTCACACATCCCATTCTACCTCTCCGCACACATCCCATTCTAGCTCTCCTCACACATCCCATTCTACCTCTCCTCACACATCCCATTCTACCTCTCCTCACATCCCATTCTACCTTTCCTCACATGTCCCATTCTACCTCTCCTCACACATCCCATTCTACCTCTCCTCACATCCCATTCTACCTCTCCTCACACATCCCATTCTACCTCTCCTCACACATCCCATTCTACCTCTCCTCACACATCCCATTCTACCTCTCCTCTCACATCCCATTCTACCTCTCTTCGCACATCCCATTCTACCTCTCCTCACATCCCATTCTACCTCTCCTCAAACATCCCATTCGACCTCTCCTCACACATCCCATTCTACCTCTCCTCACACGTCCCATTCTACCTCTCCTCACATCCCATTCTACCTCTCCTCACACTCCCATTCTACCTCTCCTCACATCCCCTTCTACCTCTCCTCACATCCCATTCTACCTCTCCTCACACGTCCCATTCTACCTCTCCTCACACATCCATTCTACCTCTCCTCACACATCCCATTCTACCTCTCCTCACACATCCCATTCTACCTCCACTCACACATCCATTCTACCTCTACTCACACATCCCATTCTACCTCTCCTCACACATCCCATTCTACCTCTCCTCACACGTCCCATTCTACCTCTCCTCACACATCCCATTCTACCTCTCCTCACACATCCCATTCTACCTCTCCTCTCACGTTCCATTCTACCTCTACTCACACGTCCCATTCTACCTCTCCTCACACATCCCATTCTACCTCTCCTCACACATCCCATTCTACCTCTCCTCTCACATCCCATTCTACCTCTACTCACACGTCCCATTCTACCTCCCTCACACTTCCCATTCTACCTCTCCTCACACATCCCATTCTACCTCTCCTCACACATCCCATTCTACCACTCCTCTCACATCCCATTCTACCTCTCCTCACACATCCCGTTCTACCTCTCCTCTCACATCCCATTCTACCTCTCCTCACACATCCCATTCTACCTCTCCTCTCACATCCCATTCTACCTCTCTCACACATCCCATTCTACCTCTTATCACAATCCCATTCTACCTCTCCTCACACATCCCATTCTACCTCTCCTCACACATCCCATTCTACCTCTCCTCACACATCCCATTCTACCTCTCTCACATCCATTCTACCTCTCCTCACACGTCCATTCTACCTCTCCTCACACATCCCATTCTACCTCTCCTCACACATCCCATTCTAGCTCTCCTCATACATCCATTCTACCTTCCTCACATCCCATTCTACCTCTCTCACACATCCCATTCTACCTTTCCTCACACATCCCATCTACCTCTCTCACACATCCCATTCTACCTCCTCACACATCCCATTCTACCTCTCCTCACACATCCCATTCTACCTCTCCTCACACATCCCATTCTACCTCTCCTCACACATCCCATTCTACCTCTCCTCACACATCCCATTCTACCTCTCCTCACACATCCCATTCTACCTCTCACACATCCCATTCTACCTCTCTCTCACATCCCATTCTACCTCTCCTCACACATCCCATCTACCTCTCCTCACACATCCCATTCTACCTCTCCTCTCACATCCCATTCTACCTCTCCTCACACATCCCATTCTACCTCTCCTCACATCCCATTCTACCTCTCCTCACACATCCCATTCTACCTCTCCTCACACATCCCATTCTACCTCTCCTCACACATCCCATTCTACCTCTCCTCACACATCCCATTCTACCTCTCCTCACACATCCCATTCTACCTCTCCTCACATCCCATTCTACCTCTCCTCACACATCCCATTCTACCTCTCCTCACACATCCCATTCTACCTCTACCTCCTCACACATCCCATTCTACCTCTCCTCACACATCCCATTCTACTCTCCTCACACATCCCATTCTACCTCTCCTCACACATCCCATTCTACCTCTCCTCACATCCCATTCTACCTCTCCTCACACATCCCATTCTACCTCTCCTCACACATCCCATTCTACCTCTCCTCACACATCCCATTCTACCTCTCCTCACACATCCCATTCTACCTCTCCTCACACATCCCATTCTACCTCTCCTCACACATCCATTCTACCTCTCCTCACACATCCCATTCTACCTCTCCTCACACATCCCATTCTACCTCTCCTCACATCCCATTCTACCTCTCCTCACACATCCCATTCTACCTCTCCTCACACATCCCATTCTACCTCTCCTCACACATCCCATTCTACCTCTCCTCACACATCCCATTCTACCTCTCCTCACACATCCCATTCTACCTCTCCTCACACATCCCATTCTACCTCTCCTCACACATCCCATTCTACCTCTCCTCACACATCCCATTCTACCTCTCCTCACACATCCCATTCTACCTCTCCTCTCACATCCCATTCTACCTCTCCTCACACATCCCATTCTACCTCTCCTCACACATCCCATTCTACCTCTCCTCTCACATCCCATTCTACCTCTCCTCACACATCCCATTCTACCTCTCCTCACACATCCCATTCTACCTCTCCTCACACATCCCATTCTACCTCTCCTCACATCCCATTCTACCTCTCCTCACACATCCATTCTACCTCTCCTCTCACATCCCATTCTACCTCTCCTCACACTCCCATTCTACCTCTCCTCACACATCCCATTCTACCTCTCCTCACACATCCCATTCTACCTCTCCTCACACATCCCATTCTACCTCTCCTCACACATCCCATTCTACCTCCCTCACACATCCCATTCTACCTCTCTCACACATCCCTTCTACTCTCCTCACACATCCCATTCTACCTCCTCTCACACATCCCATTCTACCTCTCCTCACACATCCCATTCTACCTCTCCTCACACATCCCATTCTACCTCTCCTCACACATCCATTCTACCTCTCCTCACACATCCCATTCTACCTCTCCTCACACATCCCATTCTACCTCTCCTCACATCCCATTCTACCTCTCCTCACACATCCCATTCTACCTCTCCTCACACATCCCATTCTACCTCTCCTCAACATCACTCATCCATTCTACCTCTCCTCACATCCCATTCTACTCTCCTCACATCCCATTCTACCTCTCCTCACACATCCCATTCTACCTCTCCTCACACATCCCATTCTACCTCTCCTCACACATCCCATTCTACCTCTCTCACATCCCATTCTACCTCTCCTCACACATCCCATTCTACCTCTCCTCACATCATCACCTCTCTTCTACCTCTCTCACACATCCCATTCTACCTCTCCTCACACATCCCATTCTACCTCTCCTCACACATCCCATTCTACCTCTCCTCACACATCCCATTCTACCTCTCCTCACACATCCCATTCTACCTCTCCTCACACATCCCATCTCTCAATCCTCTCCTCACACATCCCATTCTACCTCTCCTCACACATCCCATTCTACTCTCTCTCACACATCCCATTCTACCTCTCCTCACACATCCCATTCTACCTCTCCTCACACATCCCATTCTACCTCTCCTCTCACATCCCATTCTACTCTCCTCACATCCCATTCTACCTCTCCTCACACATCCCATTCTACCTCTCCTCACACATCCCATTCTACCTCCTCACATCCCATTCTACCTCTCCTCACACATCCCATTCTACCTCTCCTCACACATCCCATTCTACCTCTCCTCACACATCCCATTCTACCTCTCCTCACACATCCCATTCTACCTCTCCTCACACATCCATTCTACCACTCTCACATCCATTCTACTCTCCTCACACATCCCATTCTACCTCTCCTCACACATCCCATTGCTACCTCTCCTCACACATCCATTCTACCTCTCCTCACATCCATTCTACTCTCCTCACATCCCATTCTACTCTCCTCACATCCCATTCTACCTCTCCTCACACATCCCATTCTACCTCTCCTCACATCCCATTCTACCTCTCTCACACATCCATTCTACCTCTCCTCACATCCCATTCTACCTCTCCTCTCACCATCCACTCTCACCCATTCTACTCTCCTCACACATCCCATTCTACCTCTCTCACCCATTCACTCTCACATCCATTCTACCTCTCCTCACACATCCATTCTACCTCTCCTCACACATCCCATTCTACCTCTCCTCACACATCCCATTCTACCTCTCTCACACATCCCATTCTACTCCCTCACACATCCATTCTACCTCTCCTCACATCCCATTCTACCTCTCCTCGACACATCCCATTCTACTCTCCTCACACATCCCATTCTACCTCTCCTCACACATCCCATTCGTACCTCTCCTCACACATCCCATTCTACCTCTCACACATCCCATTCTACTCTCCTCACAGTCCATTCTACTCTCCTCACACATCCCATCTACTCTCCTCACACATCCCATTCTACACTCTCTCACACATCCCATTCTACCTCTCCTCACTCATCCCATTCTACTCTCCTCACACATCCCATTCTACCTCTCCTCACACATCCCATTCTACCTCTCCTCACACATCCCATTCTACCTCTCCTCACACATCCCATTCTACCTCTCCTCACATCCCATTCTACCTCTCCTCACACATCCCATTCTACCTCTCTCTCACATCCCATTCTACCTCTCCTCACACATCCCATTCTACCTCTCCTCACATCCCATTCTACCTCTCCTCACACATCCCATTCTACCTCTCCTCACACATCCCATTCTACCTCTCCTCACACATCCATTCTACCTCTCCTCACATCCCATTCTACCTCTCCTCACACTATCCATTCTACCTCTCCTCACATCCCATTCTACCTCTCCTCACACATCCCATTCTACCTCTCATCACATCTCCTTCTCACACCTCACCTCACACATCCCATTCTACCTCTCCTCACACATCCCATTCTACCTCTCTCACACATCCCATTCTACCTCTCCTCACACTTCCCATTCTACTCTCCTCACACATCCCATTCTACCTCTCCTCACACATCCCATTCTACCTTCTCACATCCTTGCACTCACTCATCCATTCTACCTTCTCACATCCATTCTACTCTCCTCACATCACCCATTCTACTCTCCTCACACATCCCATTCTACCTCTCCTCACATCCCATTCTACTCTCCTCACACATCCCATTCTACCTCCTCTCACATCCATTCTACCTCTCCTCACACATCCCATTCTACCTCTCCTCACCATCCCATTCTACCTCTCCTCACACATCCCATTCTACCTCTCCTCTCACATCCCATTCTACCTGCTCCTCACACATCCCATTCTACCTCTCCTCACACATCATTTCTCTTCAATCCTTCTACCTCTCTCTCACATCCCATTCTACCCTCCTCACACATCCCATTCTACCTTCCTCACATCCCATTCTACCTCTCCTCACACATCCCATTCTACCTCTCTCACACATCCCATTCTACCTCTCCTCACACATCCCATTCTACCTCTCCTCACACATCCCATTCTACCTCTCCTCACACATCCATTCTACCTCTCTCACACATCCCATTCTACCTCTCTCACATCCCATTCTACCTCTCCTCACACATCCCATTCTACCTCTCCTACAATCCCATTCTACCTCTCCTCACATCCCATTCTACTCTCCTCACACATCCCATTCTACTTCCTCACACATCCCATTCTACCTCTCCTCACACATCCCATTCTACCTCTCCTCACACATCCCATTCTACTCTCCTCACACATTCCCATTCTACATCTCCTCACACATCCCATTCTACCTCTCCTCACACATCCCATTCTACCTCTCCTCACACTCCATTCTACCTCTCCTCACACATCCCATTCTACCTCTCCTCACACATCCCATTCTACCTCCTCTCACATCCCATTCTACCTCTCCTCTCACATCCATTCTACCTCTCCTCACACATCCCATTCTACCTCTCCTCACACATCCCATTCTACCTCTCCTCACACATCCCATTCTACCTCTCCTCACACTCCATTCTACCTCCCTCAACATCCATCTACCTCTCACACATCCCATTCTACCTCTCCTCACACATCCCATTCTACCTCTCTCACACATCCCATTCTACTCTCCTCACACATCCCATTCTACCTCTCCTCACACATCCCATTCTACCTCTCCTCACACATCCCATTCTACTCTCTCACATCCCATTGCTACCTCTCCTCACACTCCATTCTCTACCTCTCCTCACACATCCATTCTACTCATCCCATCCTCTCTCCTCACATCCCATTCTACCTCCTCACACATCCCATTCTACCTCTCCTCACACATCCATTCACCTCTCACATCCTTCTACCTCTCCTCACACATCCCATTCTACCTTCCTCACATCCCATCTCTCACCTCAACATCCCATTCTACCTCTCCTCACACATCCATTCTACCTCTCTCACACATCCCATTCTACTCTCCTCACACATCCCATTCTACCTCTCCTCACACATCCATCTACCTCACTCTCACACTCCCATTCTACTCTCCTCACACATCCCATTCTACCTCTCCTCACACATCCCATTCTACCTCTCCTCTCACATCCATTCTACCTCTACTCACACATCCCATTCTACCTCTCCTCACACATCCCATTCTACCTCTCCTCACACATCCCATTCTACCTCTCCTCTCACATCCCATTCTACCTCTCTCACATCCCATTCTACCTCTCCTCACACATCCCATTCTACCTCTCCTCGTCACATCCCATTCTACCGTCTCCTCACACATCCCATTCTACCTCTCCTCACATCCCATTCTACCACTCCTCTCACATCCATTCTACCTCTCCTCACATCCCATTCTACCTCCTCTCACACATCCCATTCTACCTCTCCTCTCACATCCATTCTACCTCTCCTCACACATCCCATTCTACCTCTCTCACATCCCATTCTACCTCTCCTCACACATCCCATTCTACCTCTCCTCACACATCCCATTCTACCTCTCCTCACATCCCATTCTACCTCTCCTCACACATCCCATTCTACCTCTCCTCACACTCCCATTCTACCTCTCCTCACACATCCCATTCTACCTCTCACTCACAGTCCCATTCTACCTCTCCTCACACATCCCATTCTACCTCTCCTCACACATCCCATTCTACCTCTCCTCACACATCCCAGTTCTACCTTTCCTCACAGCTCCCATTTCTA
>NW_028226153.1:57500-69052 GCF_052327205.1 Somniosus microcephalus | reverse complement strand
AGTGTGAGTGAGAGTGAGTGAGAGTGTGAGAGTGAGTGAGAGTGAGTGAGTGAGAGAGAGAGTGAGATGTGAGTGAGAGTGAGTGAGTGTGAGTGAGTGTGAGTGAGAGTGAGTGAGTGCGAGTGAGAGTGAGTGAGTGTGAGTGAGTGAGTGTGGGTGAGTGAGAGTGAGTGAGTGAGTGAGTGAGAGTGAGTGAGTGTGCGTGAGAGTGAGTGAGAGTGAGTGAGTGAGAGTGAGTGAGTGTGAGTGAGAGAGTGAGTGAGAGAGTGAGAGTGAGTGAGAGTGAGTGACAGTGAGTGAGTGAGTGAGTGACAGTGAGTGTGAGTGAGTGAGTGTGCGTGAGAGTGACTGAGAGTGAGTGAGAGAGTGAGAGTGAGTGAGAGTGAGTGAGAGTGAGTGATTGAGTGAGTGAGAGTGAGTGTGAGTGTGAGTGAGTGTCAGTGAGTGTGAGTGAGTGTCAGTGAGTGTGAGTGAGAGTGAGTGAGTGAGAGTGAGTGAGTGGGAGTGAGAGTGAGTGAGAGGGAGGGCGAGTGAGTGAGAGTGAGATGAGAGTGAGTGAGAGTGAGTGAGTGTGAGTGAGAGTGAGTGAGAGCGAGTGAGAGTGAGTGAGTGTGAGTGAGAGTGAGTGAGTGTGAGTGAGTGTGAGTGAGAGTGAGTGAGAGTGAGTGAGAGTGAGTGAGTGTGAGTGAGAGTGAGTGAGAGAGTGAGAGTGAGTGAGAGTGAGTGAGAGTGAGTGAGTGAGAGTGAGATGAGAGTGAGTGAGAGTGAGTGACAGTGAGTGACAGTGAGTGAGTGAGAGTGAGAGTGTGTGAGTGTGAGTGAGAGTGAGTGAGATTGAGTGAGTGAGTGAGAGTGAGTGAGTGTGAGTGAGTGTGAGTGAGAGTGAGTGAGAGAGTGAGAGTGAGTGAGAGTGAGTGAGAGTGAGTGAGTGAGAGTGAGATGAGAGTGCGTGAGAGTGAATGAGTGTGAGTGAGAGTGAGTCAGAGTGAGTGAGAGTGAATGACAGTGAGTGAGTGTGAGTGAGAGTGAGTGAGAGTGAGTGAGTGATTGTGAGTGAGTGTGAGTGAGAGTGAGTGAGTGAGAGTGAGTGAGAGTGAGTGAGTGAGAGTGAGTGAGAGTGAGTGAGAGTGAGAGTGAGTGAGTGAGAGAGTGAGAGTTAATGAGAGTGAGTGAGAGTGAGTGAGTGAGTGAGAGTGAGATGAGAGTGAGTGAGTGAGAGTGAGTGAGTGAGTGTGAGTGAGTGTGAGTGAGTGTGAGTGAGAGTGAGTGAGTGAGTGTGAGTGAGTGTGAGTGAGAGTGAGTGAGTGTGAGTGAGAGTGAGTGAGAGTGAGTGAGTGTGAGTGAGAGTGAGTGAGAGTGAGTGAGAGTGAGTGAGAGTGAGTGAGTGAGAGAGTGGGAGAGTGAGAGTGAGTGAGATTGAGTGAGTGAGTGAGTGAGAGTGAGTGAGTGAGAGTGCGTGAGAGTGAGATGAGAGTAAGATGAGAGTGAGTGAGTGTGATTGAGAGTGAGTGAGAGTGAGTGAGAGTCAGTGAGAGTGAGTGAGAGTGAGAGTGAGTGAGTGAGAGTGAGTGAGAGTGAGTGAGTGAGTGAGTGAGTGAGAGTGAGTGAGTGAGAGTGAGTGAGTGTGAGTGAGTGTGAGTGAGTGTGAGTGAGTGTGAGTGAGAGTGAGTGAGAGTGAGAGTGAGAGTGAGTGAGAGTGAGATGAGAGTGAGTGAGAGTGAGTGAGTGAGAGTGAGTGTGAGTGAGTGTGAGTGAGTGTGAGTGAGAGTGAGTGACAGAGTGAGAGTGAGTGAGAGTGAGTAAGTGTGAGTGAGTGAGTGAGAGTGAGAGTGAGATGAGAGTGAGTGAGTGAGAGTGAGTGAGTGTGAGTGAGTGTGAGTGAGTGTGAGTGAGTGAGTGTGAGTGAGTGTGAGTGAGAGTGAGTGAGTGTGAGTGAGTGAGAGTGAGTGAGAGTGAGTGAGAGTGAGTGAGAGTGAGTGAGTGAGTGTGAGTGAGAGTGAGTGAGAGTGAGTGAGAGTGAGTGAGTGTGAGTGAGTGAGAGTGAGTGAGTGTGAGTGAGTGTGAGTGAGTGTTAGTGAGAGTGAGTGAGTGTGAGTGAGTGAGTGTGAGTGAGATTGAGTGAGAGTGAGTGAGAGTGAGTGAGTGAGAGTGAGTGAGTGTGAGTGAGTGTGAGTGAGAGTGAGTGAGTGTGAGTGAGAGAGTGAGTGAGTGTGAGTGAGTGTGAGTGAATGTGCGTGAGAGTGAGTGAGAGTGAGTGAGAGAGTGAGAGTGAGTGAGAGTGAGTGAGAGTGAGTGAGCGAGTGAGAGTGAGTGTGAGTGAGTGTGAGTGAGTGTGCGTGAGAGTGAGGGAGAGTGAGTGAGAGAGTGAGAGTGAGTGAGAGTGAGTGAGTGAGAGTGAGTGTGAGAGAGTGTGAGTGAGTGTGAGTGAGTGTGAGTGAGTGTGAATGAGTGTGAGTGAGTGAGTGTGAGTGAGTGTGAGTGAGTGTGAGTGAGGGTGTGAGTGAGTGCGAGTGAGTGAGTGAGTGAGTGTGAGTGAGAGTGAGTGAGTGTGAGTGAGAGAATGAGTGCATGTGAGTGAGTGTGAGTGAGTGTGAGTGAGAGTGAGTGAGAGAGTGAGAGTGAGTGAGTGAGAGTGAGTGAGTGTGAGTGAGTGAGTGTGAGTGAGAGTGAGTGAGTGTGAGTGAGAGTGAGTGAGTGTGAGTGAGTGAGTGTGAGTGAGTGTGAGAGATAGAGAGTGTGTGAGTGAGTGTGAGTGTGAGTGAGTGAGTGTGAGTGAGAGTGAGTGAGTGTGAGTGAGAGTGAGTGAGTGTGAGTGAGTGAGTGAGAGTGAGTGAGCGTGAGTGAGTGTGAGTGAGAGTGAGTGTGAGTGAGAGTGAGTGAGTGTGAGTGAGAGTGAGTGAGAGAGTGAGTGAGTGTGAGTGAGTGTGAGTGAGTGTGAGTGAGAGTGAGTGAGAATGAGTGAGAGAGTGAGAGTGAGTGAGAGTGAGTGAGAGTGTGTGAGTGTGAGTGAGAGTGAGTGAGTGTGAGTGAGTGAGTGTGAGTGAGAATGAGTGAGTGTGAGTGAGAGTGAGTGAGAGTGAGTGAGTGTGAGTGAGTGTGAGAGTGAGTGAGAGTGAGTGAGTGTGAGTGAGAGAATGAGTGAGTGTGAATGAGTGTGAGTGAGTGTGAGTGAGAGTGAGTGAGAGTGAGTGAGAGAGTGAGAGTGAGTGAGAGTGAGTGAGTGAGTGACAGTGAGTGAGAGTGAGTGAGTGTGAGTGAGTGTGAGTGAGTGTGAGAGTGAGTGAGTGTGAGTCAGAGTGAGTGAGAGTGAGTGAGAGTGAGGGACAGTGAGTGAGTGAGAGTGAGTGTGAGTGAGTGTGAGTGAGAGTGAGTGAGAGTGAGTGTGAGTGAGAGTGAGTGAGAGTGAGTGAGAGAGTGAGAGTGAGTGAGAGTGAGTGAGAGTGAGTGAGTGAGTGAGTGAGAGTGAGGGTGAGATGAGATTGAGTGAGAGTGAGTGAGTGTGAGTGGGTGTGAGTGAGTGTGAGTGAGAGTGAGTTGGTGTGAGTGAGTGAGAGTGAATGAGAGTCAGTGAGTGAGAGTGAGTGAGTGAGAGTGAGTGTGAGTGAGTGTGAGTGAGTTTGAGTGAGAGTGAGTGAGAGTGAGTGAGAGAGTGAGAGTGAGTGAGAGTGAGTGAGAGTGAGTGAGTGAGTGAGAGTGAGTTTGAGATGAGAGTGAGTGAGTGAGAGTGAGTGAGTGTAAGTGAGTGTGAGTGAGTGTGAGTGAGAGTGAGTGAGTGTGAGTGAGTGAGTGTGAGTGAGTGTGAGTAGGAGTAAGTGAGAGTGAGTGAGTGTGAGAGAGTGAGTGTGAGTGAGTGTGAGTGAGAGTGAGTGAGAGCGAGTGAGTGTGAGTGAGTGAGTGTGAGTGAGAGTGAGTGCGAGTGAGTGAGAGTGAGTCAGTGAGAGTGAGTGAGTGTGAGTGAGAGTGAGTGAGAGAATGAGTGAGTGTGAGTGAGTGTGAGTGAGTGTGAGTGAGAGTGATTGAGAGTGAGTGAGAGAGTGAGAGTGAGTGAGAGTGAGTGAGAGTGTGTGAGTGTGAGTGAGAGTGAATGAGAGTGAGTGAGTGAGTGTGAGTGAGAGTGAGTGAGTGTGAGTGAGAGTGAGTGAGTGTGAGTGAGTGAGAGTGAGTGAGTGTGAGTGAGTGTGAGAGTGAGTGAGAGTGAGTGAGTGTGAGTGAGTGAGAGAATGAGTGAGTGTGAGTGAGTGTGAGTGAGAGTGAGTGAGAGTGAGTGAGAGAGTGAGAGTGAGTGAGAGTGAGTGAGAGTGAGTGAGTGAGAGTGAGTGAGAGTGAGTGAGTGTGAGTGAGTGTGAGTGAGTGTGAGAGTGAGTGAGTGTGAGTGAGAGTGAGTGAGAGTGAGTGAGAGTGAGGGACAGTGAGTGAGTGAGTGAGTGAGTGAGAGTGAGTGTGAGTGAGTGTGAGTGTGTGTGAGAGTGAGTGAGTGAGTATGAGTGAGTGTGAGTGAGTGTGAGTGAGTGTGAGTGAGTGAGAGTGAGTGAGTGAGAGTGAGTGAGAGTGAGTGAGAGTGAGTGAGTGAGTGAGAGAGTGAGAGTGAGTGAGAGTGAGAGAGTGAGAGTGAGAGTGAGTGAGAGTGAGAGTGAGTGAGTGTGAGTGAGAGTGAGTGAGAGTGAGTGAGAGTGAGAGTGAGTGAGTGAGAGAGTGGGAGAGTGAGAGTGAGTGAGAGTGAGTGAGCGTGAGTGAGTGAGTGAGATGAGAGTGAGTGAGAGTGAGATGAGAGTGAGTGAGTGTGAGTGAGAGTGAGTGAGTGAGAGCGAGTGAGTGAGAGTGAGTGTGAGTGAGTGTGAGTGAGTGAGTGTGAGTGAGTGTGAGTGAGTGTGAGTGAGAGTGAGTGGGTGTGAGTGAGTGAGAGTGAATGAGAGTCAGTGAGTGAGAGTGAGTGAGTGTGAGTGAGTGTGAGTGAGAGTGAGTGAGAGTGAGTGAGAGTGAGAGTGAGTGTGTGAGAGTGAATGAGAGTCAGTGAGTGAGAGTGAGTGAGTGTGAGTGAGAGTGAGTGAGTGTAAGTGAGTGTGAGTGAGTGTGAGTGAGAGTGAGTGAGTGTGAGTGAGTGAGTATGAGTGAGTGTGAGTAGGGGTGAGTGAGAGTGAGTGAGTGTGAGTGAGTGAGTGTGAGTGAGTGTGAGTGAGAGTGAGTGAGAGCGAGTGAGTGTGAGTGAGTGAGTGTGAGTGAGAGTGAGTGAGAGTGAGTGGGTGTGAGTGAGAGAGTGAGTGAGTGTGAGTGAGTGTGCGTGAGAGTGAGTGAGAGTGAGTGAGAGCGTGAGAGTGAGTGAGAGTGAGTGAGAGTGAGTGAGTGAGAGTGAGTGTGACTGTGAGTGAGTGTCAGTGAGTGCGCGTGAGAGTGAGTGAGAATGAGTGAGAGAGTGAGAGTGTGTGAATGAGTGAGTCTGAGTGAGTGTGAGTGAGTGTGAGTGAGAGTGAGTGAGTGTGAGTGAGTGAGTGTCAGTGAGACTGAGTGAGTGTGAGTGAGTGTGAGTGAGAGTGAGTGAGTGTGAGTGTGTGAGTGTGAGTGAGAGAGAGTGAGTGTGAGTGAGTGAGTGAGAGTGAGTGAGTGTGAGTGAGTGAGAGTGAGAGAGAGTGAGTGAGAGTGAGTGAGAGTGAGGGACAGTGAGTGAGTGAGTGAGTGAGTGAGAGTGAGTGTGAGTGAGTGTGAGTGTGTGTGAGAGTGAGTGAGTGAGTATGAGTGAGTGTGAGTGAGTGTGAGTGAGTGTGAGTGAGTGAGAGTGAGTGAGTGAGAGTGAGTGAGAGTGAGTGAGAGTGAGTGAGAGAGTGAGAGAGTGAGAGTGAGTGAGAGTGACAGAGTGAGAGTGAGAGTGAGTGAGAGTGAGAGTGAGTGAGTGTGAGTGAGAGTGAGTGAGAGTGAGTGAGAGTGAGAGTGAGTGAGTGAGAGAGTGGGAGAGTGAGAGTGAGTGAGCGTGAGTGAGTGAGTGAGATGAGAGTGAGTGAGAGTGAGATGAGAGTGAGTGAGAGTGAATGAGAGTCAGTGAGTGAGAGTGAGTGAGTGTGAGTGAGAGTGAGTGTGTGTAAGTGAGTGTGAGTGAGTGTGAGTGAGAGTGAGTGAGTGTGAGTGAGTGAGTAAGAGTGAGTGTGAGTAGGGGTGAGTGAGAGTGAATGAGTGTGAGTGAGTGAGTGTGAGTGAGTGTGAGTGAGAGTGAGTGAGAGCGAGTGAGTGTGAGTGAGTGAGTGTGAGTGAGAGTGAGTGAGAGTGAGTGGGTGTGAGTGAGAGAGTGAGTGAGTGTGAGTGAGTGTGCGTGAGAGTGAGTGAGAGTGAGTGAGAGCGTGAGAGTGAGTGAGAGTGAGTGAGTGAGAGTGAGTGTGAGTGTGAGTGAGTGTCAGTGAGAGTGAGTGAGAATGAGTGAGAGAGTGAGAGTGTGTGAATGAGTGATTGTGAGTGAGTGTGAGTGAGTGTGAGTGAGAGTGAGTGAGTGTGAGTGAGTGAGTGTGAGTGAGAGTGAGTGAGTGTGAGTGAGAGAGAGTGAGTGAGAGTGAGATGAGAGTGAGTGAGTGAGAGTGAGTGAGTGAGAGTGAGTGTGAGTGCGTGTGATTGAGTGTGAGTGAGAGTGAGTGAGAGTGAGTGAGAGAGTGAGAGTGAGTGAGAGTGAGTAGGAGTGAGTGAGTGAGAGTGAGAGTGAGATGAGAGTGAGTGAGTGAGAGTGAGTGAATGTGAGTGAGTGTGAATGAGAGTGAGTGAGTGTGAGTGTGAGTGAGTGAGTGAGAGTGAGTGAGAGTGAGTGAGTGTGAGTGAGTGAGTGTGAGTGAGTGAGGGAGAGTGAGTGAGTGTGAGTGAGTGTGAGTGAGAGTGAGTGAGTGTGAGTGAGTGTGAGTGAGTGTGAGTGAGTGAGTGAGAGAGAGTGAGAGTGAGTGAGTGTGAGTGAGAGAGTGTGAGTGAGAGTGAGTGAGAGTGAGTGAGTGTGAGTGAGTGAGAGTGAGAGTGAGTGAGAGTGAGTGAGTGTGAGTGAGAGAGTGAGTGAGTGTGAGTGAGTGTGCGTGAGAGTGAGTGAGAGTGAGTGAGTGTGAGTGAGAGTGAGTGAGAGTGAGTGAGGGAGAGTGAGTGAGTGTGAGTGAGTGTGAGTGAGAGTGAGTGAGTGTGAGTGAGTGTGAGTGAGTGTGAGTGAGTGAGTGAGAGTGAGTGAGAGTGAGTGAGTGTGAGTGAGTGAGTGTGATTGAGAGTGAGTGAGAGTGAGTGAGTGTGAGTGAGAGAGTGAGTGAGTGTGAGTGAGTGTGCGTGAGAGTGAGTGAGAGTGAGTGAGAGAGTGAGAGTGAGTGAGAGTGAGTGAGAGAGAGTGCGTGAGTGAGAGTGAGTGTAAGTGTGAGTGAGTGTGAGTGAGTGTGAGTGAGTTTGAGTGAGAGTGAGTGAGAGTGAGTGAGAGAGTGAGAGTGAGTGAGAGTGAGTGAGTGAGAGTGAGTGAGTGAGTGAGAGTGAGTTTGAGATGAGAGTGAGTGAGTGAGAGTGAGTGAGTGTAAGTGAGTGTGAGTGAGTGTGAGTGAGAGTGAGTGAGTGTGAGTGAGTGAGTGTGAGTGAGTGTGAGTAGGAGTAAGTGAGAGTGAGTGAGTGTGAGAGAGTGAGTGTGAGTGAGTGTGAGTGAGAGTGAGTGAGAGCGAGTGAGTGTGAGTGAGTGAGTGAGAGTGAGAGTGAGATGAGAGTGAGTGAGAGTGAGTGAGTGAGAGTGAGTGAGAGTGAGAGTGAGTGAGAGTGAGTGAGAGTGAGTGAGAGTGAATGAGTGAGAGTGAGTGAGAGTGAGTGAGTGAGTGAGTGAGAGTGAGTGAGTGAGAGTGAGTGAGTGTGAGTGAGTGTGAGTGAGTGTGAGTGAGAGTGAGTGAGAGAGTGAGAGTGAGTGAGTGAGAGTGAGAGTGAGTGAGAGTGAGATGAGAGTGAGTGAGAGTGAGTGAGAGTGAGTGAGTGAGAGAGTGGGAGAGTGAGAGTGAGTGAGATTGAGTGAGTGAGTGAGTGAGAGTGAGTGAGTGAGAGTGCGTGAGAGTGAGATGAGAGTAAGATGAGAGTGAGTGAGTGTGATTGAGAGTGAGTGAGAGTGAGTGAGAGTCAGTGAGAGTGAGTGAGAGTGAGAGTGAGTGAGTGAGAGTGAGTGAGAGTGAGTGAGTGAGTGAGTGAGTGAGAGTGAGTGAGTGAGAGTGAGTGAGTGTGAGTGAGTGTGAGTGAGTGTGAGTGAGTGTGAGTGAGAGTGAGTGAGAGTGAGAGTGAGAGTGAGTGAGAGTGAGATGAGAGTGAGTGAGAGTGAGTGAGTGAGAGTGAGTGTGAGTGAGTGTGAGTGAGTGTGAGTGAGAGTGAGTGACAGAGTGAGAGTGAGTGAGAGTGAGTAAGTGTGAGTGAGTGAGTGAGAGTGAGAGTGAGATGAGAGTGAGTGAGTGAGAGTGAGTGAGTGTGAGTGAGTGTGAGTGAGTGTGAGTGAGTGAGTGTGAGTGAGTGTGAGTGAGAGTGAGTGAGTGTGAGTGAGTGAGAGTGAGTGAGAGTGAGTGAGAGTGAGTGAGAGTGAGTGAGTGAGTGTGAGTGAGAGTGAGTGAGAGTGAGTGAGAGTGAGTGAGTGTGAGTGAGTGAGAGTGAGTGAGTGTGAGTGAGTGTGAGTGAGTGTTAGTGAGAGTGAGTGAGTGTGAGTGAGTGAGTGTGAGTGAGATTGAGTGAGAGTGAGTGAGAGTGAGTGAGTGAGAGTGAGTGAGTGTGAGTGAGTGTGAGTGAGTGTGAGTGAGAGTGAGTGAGTGTGAGTGAGAGAGTGAGTGAGTGTGAGTGAGTGTGAGTGAATGTGCGTGAGAGTGAGTGAGAGTGAGTGAGAGAGTGAGAGTGAGTGAGAGTGAGTGAGAGTGAGTGAGCGAGTGAGAGTGAGTGTGAGTGAGTGTGAGTGAGTGTGCGTGAGAGTGAGGGAGAGTGAGTGAGAGAGTGAGAGTGAGTGAGAGTGAGTGAGTGAGAGTGAGTGTGAGAGAGTGTGAGTGAGTGTGAGTGAGTGTGAGTGAGTGTGAATGAGTGTGAGTGAGTGAGTGTGAGTGAGTGTGAGTGAGTGTGAGTGAGGGTGTGAGTGTGAGTGAGTGCGAGTGAGTGAGTGAGTGAGTGTGAGTGAGAGTGAGTGAGTGTGAGTGAGAGAATGAGTGCATGTGAGTGAGTGTGAGTGAGTGTGAGTGAGAGTGAGTGAGAGAGTGAGAGTGAGTGAGTGAGAGTGAGTGAGTGTGAGTGAGTGAGTGTGAGTGAGAGTGAGTGAGTGTGAGTGAGAGTGAGTGAGTGTGAGTGAGTGAGTGTGAGTGAGTGTGAGAGATAGAGAGTGTGTGAGTGAGTGTGAGTGTGAGTGAGTGAGTGTGAGTGAGAGTGAGTGAGTGTGAGTGAGAGTGAGTGAGTGTGAGTGAGTGAGTGAGAGTGAGTGAGCGTGAGTGAGTGTGAGTGAGAGTGAGTGTGAGTGAGAGTGAGTGAGTGTGAGTGAGAGTGAGTGAGAGAGTGAGTGAGTGTGAGTGAGTGTGAGTGAGTGTGAGTGAGAGTGAGTGAGAATGAGTGAGAGAGTGAGAGTGAGTGAGAGTGAGTGAGAGTGTGTGAGTGTGAGTGAGAGTGAGTGAGTGTGAGTGAGTGAGTGTGAGTGAGAATGAGTGAGTGTGAGTGAGAGTGAGTGAGAGTGAGTGAGTGTGAGTGAGTGTGAGAGTGAGTGAGAGTGAGTGAGTGTGAGTGAGAGAATGAGTGAGTGTGAATGAGTGTGAGTGAGTGTGAGTGAGAGTGAGTGAGAGTGAGTGAGAGAGTGAGAGTGAGTGAGAGTGAGTGAGAGTGAGTGAGTGAGTGACAGTGAGTGAGAGTGAGTGAGTGTGAGTGAGTGTGAGTGAGTGTGAGTGAGTGTGAGAGTGAGTGAGTGTGAGTCAGAGTGAGTGAGAGTGAGTGAGAGTGAGGGACAGTGAGTGAGTGAGAGTGAGTGTGAGTGAGTGTGAGTGAGAGTGAGTGAGAGTGAGTGAGAGTGAGAGTGAGTGAGAGTGAGTGAGAGTGAGTGAGAGAGTGAGAGTGAGTGAGAGTGAGTGAGAGTGAGTGAGTGAGTGAGTGAGAGTGAGGGTGAGATGAGATTGAGTGAGAGTGAGTGAGTGTGAGTGGGTGTGAGTGAGTGTGAGTGAGAGTGAGTTGGTGTGAGTGAGTGAGAGTGAATGAGAGTCAGTGAGTGAGAGTGAGTGAGTGAGAGTGAGTGTGAGTGAGTGTGAGTGAGTTTGAGTGAGAGTGAGTGAGAGTGAGTGAGAGAGTGAGAGTGAGTGAGAGTGAGTGAGAGTGAGTGAGTGAGTGAGAGTGAGTTTGAGATGAGAGTGAGTGAGTGAGAGTGAGTGAGTGTAAGTGAGTGTGAGTGAGTGTGAGTGAGAGTGAGTGAGTGTGAGTGAGTGAGTGTGAGTGAGTGTGAGTAGGAGTAAGTGAGAGTGAGTGAGTGTGAGAGAGTGAGTGTGAGTGAGTGTGAGTGAGAGTGAGTGAGAGCGAGTGAGTGTGAGTGAGTGAGTGTGAGTGAGAGTGAGTGCGAGTGAGTGAGAGTGAGTCAGTGAGAGTGAGTGAGTGTGAGTGAGAGTGAGTGAGAGAATGAGTGAGTGTGAGTGAGTGTGAGTGAGTGTGAGTGAGAGTGATTGAGAGTGAGTGAGAGAGTGAGAGTGAGTGAGAGTGAGTGAGAGTGTGTGAGTGTGAGTGAGAGTGAATGAGAGTGAGTGAGTGAGTGTGAGTGAGAGTGAGTGAGTGTGAGTGAGAGTGAGTGAGTGTGAGTGAGTGAGAGTGAGTGAGTGTGAGTGAGTGTGAGAGTGAGTGAGAGTGAGTGAGTGTGAGTGAGTGAGAGAATGAGTGAGTGTGAGTGAGTGTGAGTGAGAGTGAGTGAGAGTGAGTGAGAGAGTGAGAGTGAGTGAGAGTGAGTGAGAGTGAGTGAGTGAGAGTGAGTGAGAGTGAGTGAGTGTGAGTGAGTGTGAGTGAGTGTGAGAGTGAGTGAGTGTGAGTGAGAGTGAGTGAGAGTGAGTGAGAGTGAGGGACAGTGAGTGAGTGAGTGAGTGAGTGAGAGTGAGTGTGAGTGAGTGTGAGTGTGTGTGAGAGTGAGTGAGTGAGTATGAGTGAGTGTGAGTGAGTGTGAGTGAGTGTGAGTGAGTGAGAGTGAGTGAGTGAGAGTGAGTGAGAGTGAGTGAGAGTGAGTGAGTGAGTGAGAGAGTGAGAGTGAGTGAGAGTGAGAGAGTGAGAGTGAGAGTGAGTGAGAGTGAGAGTGAGTGAGTGTGAGTGAGAGTGAGTGAGAGTGAGTGAGAGTGAGAGTGAGTGAGTGAGAGAGTGGGAGAGTGAGAGTGAGTGAGAGTGAGTGAGCGTGAGTGAGTGAGTGAGATGAGAGTGAGTGAGAGTGAGATGAGAGTGAGTGAGTGTGAGTGAGAGTGAGTGAGTGAGAGCGAGTGAGTGAGAGTGAGTGTGAGTGAGTGTGAGTGAGTGAGTGTGAGTGAGTGTGAGTGAGTGTGAGTGAGAGTGAGTGGGTGTGAGTGAGTGAGAGTGAATGAGAGTCAGTGAGTGAGAGTGAGTGAGTGTGAGTG
>NW_028226153.1:47500-52500 GCF_052327205.1 Somniosus microcephalus | reverse complement strand
TGAGTGAGTGAGAGTGAGGGTGAGATGAGATTGAGTGAGAGTGAGTGAGTGTGAGTGGGTGTGAGTGAGTGTGAGTGAGAGTGAGTTGGTGTGAGTGAGTGAGAGTGAATGAGAGTCAGTGAGTGAGAGTGAGTGAGTGAGAGTGAGTGTGAGTGAGTGTGAGTGAGTTTGAGTGAGAGTGAGTGAGAGTGAGTGAGAGAGTGAGAGTGAGTGAGAGTGAGTGAGAGTGAGTGAGTGAGTGAGAGTGAGTTTGAGATGAGAGTGAGTGAGTGAGAGTGAGTGAGTGTAAGTGAGTGTGAGTGAGTGTGAGTGAGAGTGAGTGAGTGTGAGTGAGTGAGTGTGAGTGAGTGTGAGTAGGAGTAAGTGAGAGTGAGTGAGTGTGAGAGAGTGAGTGTGAGTGAGTGTGAGTGAGAGTGAGTGAGAGCGAGTGAGTGTGAGTGAGTGAGTGTGAGTGAGAATGAGTGCGAGTGAGTGAGAGTGAGTCAGTGAGAGTGAGTGAGTGTGAGTGAGAGTGAGTGAGAGAATGAGTGAGTGTGAGTGAGTGTGAGTGAGTGTGAGTGAGAGTGATTGAGAGTGAGTGAGAGAGTGAGAGTGAGTGAGAGTGAGTGAGAGTGTGTGAGTGTGAGTGAGACTGAATGAGAGTGAGTGAGTGAGTGTGAGTGAGAGTGAGTGAGTGTGAGTGAGAGTGAGTGAGTGTGAGTGAGTGAGAGTGAGTGAGTGTGAGTGAGTGTGAGAGTGAGTGAGAGTGAGTGAGTGTGAGTGAGTGAGAGAATGAGTGAGTGTGAGTGAGTGTGAGTGAGTGTGAGTGAGAGTGAGTGAGAGTGAGTGAGAGAGTGAGAGTGAGTGAGAGTGACTGAGAGTGAGTGAGTGAGAGTGAGTGAGAGTGAGTGAGTGTGAGTGAGTGTGAGTGAGTGTGAGTGAGTGTGAGAGTGAGTGAGTGTGAGTGAGAGTGAGTGAGAGTGAGTGAGAGTGAGGGACAGTGAGTGAGTGAGTGAGTGAGTGAGAGTGAGTGTGAGTGAGTGTGAGTGAGTCAGTGAGAGTGAGTGAGTGTGAGTGAGAGTGAGTGAGAGAATGAGTGAGTGTGAGTGAGTGTGAGTGAGTGTGAGTGAGAGTGATTGAGAGTGAGTGAGAGAGTGAGAGTGAGTGAGAGTGAGTGAGAGTGAGTGAGTGTGAGTGAGTGAGTGTGAGTGAGAGTGAGTGAGTGTGAGTGAGAGTGAGTGAGTGTGAGTGAGTGAGTGTGAGTGAGTGTGAGAGATAGAGAGTGAGTGAGTGAGTGTGAGTGAGTGAGTGAGTGTGAGTGAGAGTGAGTGAGTGTGAGTGAGAGTGAGTGAGTGTGAGTGAGTGAGTGAGAGTGAGTGAGCGTGAGTGAGTGTGAGTGAGAGTGAGTGAGAGTGAGTGAGTGTGAGTGAGAGTGAGTGAGAGACTGAGTGAGTGTGAGTGAGTGTGAGTGAGTGTGAGTGAGAGTGAGTGAGAGTGAGTGAGAGAGTGAGAGTGAGTGAGAGTGAGTGAGAGTGTGTGAGTGTGAGTGAGAGTGAGTGAGTGTGAGTGAGTGAGTGTGAGTGAGAATGAGTGAGTGTGAGTGAGAGTGAGTGAGTGTGAGTGAGTGAGAGTGAGTGAGTGTGAGTGAGTGTGAGAGTGAGTGAGAGTGAGTGAGTGTGAGTGAGAGAATGAGTGAGTGTGAATGAGTGTGAGTGAGTGTGAGTGAGAGATGGTGAGAGTGAGTGAGAGAGTGAGAGTGTGTGAGAGTGAGTGAGAGTGAGTGAGTGAGTGACAGTGAGTGAGAGTGAGTGAGTGTGAGTGAGTGTGAGTGAGTGTGAGTGAGTGTGAGAGTGAGTGAGTGTGAGTCAGAGTGAGTGAGAGTGAGTGAGAGTGAGGGACAGTGAGTGAGTGAGTGAGAGTGAGTGTGAGTGAGTGTGAGTGAGAGTGAGTGAGAGTGAGTGAGAGTGAGAGTGAGTGAGAGTGAGTGAGAGTGAGTGAGAGAGTGAGAGTGAGTGAGAGTGAGTGAGAGTGAGTGAGTGAGTGAGAGTGAGGGTGAGATGAGATTGAGTGAGAGTGAGTGAGTGTGAGTGGGTGTGAGTGAGTGTGATTGAGAGTGAGTTGGTGTGAGTGAGTGAGAGTGAATGAGAGTCAGTGAGTGAGAGTGAGTGAGTGAGAGTGAGTGTGAGTGAGTGTGAGTGAGTTTGAGTGAGAGTGAGTGAGAGTGAGTGAGAGAGTGAGAGTGAGTGAGAGTGAGTGAGAGTGAGTGAGTGAGTGAGAGTGAGTTTGAGATGAGAGTGAGTGAGTGAGAGTGAGTGAGTGTAAGTGAGTGTGAGTGAGTGTGAGTGAGAGTGAGTGAGTGTGAGTGAGTGAGTGTGAGTGAGTGTGAGTAGGAGTAAGTGAGAGTGAGTGAGTGTGAGAGAGTGAGTGTGAGTGAGTGTGAGTGAGAGTGATTGAGAGCGAGTGAGTGTGAGTGAGTGAGTGTGAGTGAGAGTGAGTGCGAGTGAGTGAGAGTGAGTCAGTGAGAGTGAGTGAGTGTGAGTGAGAGTGAGTGAGAGAATGAGTGAGTGTGAGTGAGTGTGAGTGAGTGTGAGTGAGAGTGATTGAGAGTGAGTGAGAGAGTGAGAGTGAGTGAGAGTGAGTGAGAGTGTGTGAGTGTGAGTGAGACTGAATGAGAGTGAGTGAGTGAGTGTGAGTGAGAGTGAGTGAGTGTGAGTGAGAGTGAGTGAGTGTGAGTGAGTGAGAGTGAGTGAGTGTGAGTGAGTGTGAGAGTGAGTGAGAGTGAGTGAGTGTGAGTGAGTGAGAGAATGAGTGAGTGTGAGTGAGTGTGAGTGAGTGTGAGTGAGAGTGAGTGAGAGTGAGTGAGAGAGTGAGAGTGAGTGAGAGTGAGTGAGAGTGAGTGAGTGAGAGTGAGTGAGAGTGAGTGAGTGTGAGTGAGTGTGAGTGAGTGTGAGTGAGTGTGAGAGTGAGTGAGTGTGAGTGAGAGTGAGTGAGAGTGAGTGAGAGTGAGGGACAGTGAGTGAGTGAGTGAGTGAGTGAGAGTGAGTGTGAGTGAGTGTGAGTGAGTCAGTGAGAGTGAGTGAGTGTGAGTGAGAGTGAGTGAGAGAATGAGTGAGTGTGAGTGAGTGTGAGTGAGTGTGAGTGAGAGTGATTGAGAGTGAGTGAGAGAGTGAGAGTGAGTGAGAGTGAGTGAGAGTGTGTGAGTGTGAGTGAGAGTGATTGAGAGTGAGTGAGAGAGTGAGAGTGAGTGAGAGTGAGTGAGAGTGTGTGAGTGTGAGTGAGAGTGAATGAGAGTGAGTGAGTGAGTGTGAGTGAGAGTGAGTGAGTGTGAGTGAGAGTGAGTGAGTGTGAGTGAGTGAGAGTGAGTGAGTGTGAGTGAGTGTGAGAGTGAGTGAGAGTGAGTGAGTGTGAGTGAGTGAGAGAATGAGTGAGTGTGAGTGAGTGTGAGTGAGTGTGAGTGAGAGTGAGTGAGAGTGAGTGAGAGAGTGAGAGTGAGTGAGAGTGAGTGAGAGTGAGTGAGTGAGAGTGAGTGAGAGTGAGTGAGTGTGAGTGAGTGTGAGTGAGTGTGAGAGTGAGTGTGAGTGAGAGTGAGTGAGAGTGAGTGAGAGTGAGGGACAGTGAGTGAGTGAGTGAGTGAGTGAGAGTGAGTGAGAGTGAGTGAGTGAGTGAGAGAGTGAGAGTGAGTGAGAGTGAGAGAGTGAGAGTGAGAGTGAGTGAGAGTGAGTGAGTGTGAGTGAGAGTGAGTGAGAGTGAGTGAGTGAGTGAGAGAGTGAGAGTGAGTGAGAGTGAGAGAGTGAGAGTGAGAGTGAGTGAGAGTGAGAGTGAGTGAGTGTGAGTGAGAGTGAGTGAGAGTGAGTGAGATTGAGAGTGAGTGAGTGAGAGAGTGGGAGAGTGAGAGTGAGTGAGAGTGAGTGAGCGTGAGTGAGTGAGTGAGATGAGAGTGAGTGAGAGTGAGATGAGAGTGAGTGAGTGTGAGTGAGAGTGAGTGAGTGAGAGCGGGTGAGTGAGAGTGAGTGTGAGTGAGTGTGAGTGAGTGTGAGTGAGAGTGAGTGAGAGTGAGTGAGAGAGTGAGAGTGAGTGAGAGTGAGTGAGAGTGAGTGAGTGTGAGTGAGAGTGAGTGAGAGAATGAGTGAGTGTGAGTGAGTGTGAGTGAGTGTGAGTGAGAGTGATTGAGAGTGAGTGAGAGAGTGAGAGTGAGTGAGAGTGAGTGAGAGTGTGTGAGTGTGAGTGAGAGTGAATGAGAGTGAGTGAGTGAGTGTGTGTGAGAGTGAGTGAGAGTGAGTGAGTGTGAGTGAGTGAGAGAATGAGTGAGTGTGAGTGAGTGTGAGTGAGTGTGAGTGAGAGTGAGTGAGAGTGAGTGAGAGAGTGAGAGTGAGTGAGAGTGACTGAGAGTGAGTGAGTGAGAGTGAGTGAGAGTGAGTGAGTGTGAGTGAGTGTGAGTGAGTGTGAGTGAGTGTGAGAGTGAGTGAGTGTGAGTGAGAGTGAGTGAGAGTGAGTGAGAGTGAGGGACAGTGAGTGAGTGAGTGAGTGAGTGAGAGTGAGTGTGAGTGAGTGTGAGTGAGTCAGTGAGAGTGAGTGAGTGTGAGTGAGAGTGAGTGAGAGAATGAGTGAGTGTGAGTGAGTGTGAGTGAGTGTGAGTGAGAGTGATTGAGAGTGAGTGAGAGAGTGAGAGTGAGTGAGAGTGAGTGTGAGAGATAGAGAGTGTGTGAGTGAGTGTGAGTGAGTGAGTGAGTGTGAGTGAGAGTGAGTGAGTGTGAGTGAGAGTGAGTGAGTGTGAGTGAGTGAGTGAGAGTGAGTGAGCGTGAGTGAGTGTGAGTGAGAGTGAGTGAGAGTGAGTGAGTGTGAGTGAGAGTGAGTGAGAGACTGAGTGAGTGTGAGTGAGTGTGAGTGAGTGTGAGTGAGAGTGAGTGAGAGTGAGTGAGAGAGTGAGAGTGAGTGAGAGTGAGTGAGAGTGTGTGAGTGTGAGTGAGAGTGAGTGAGTGTGAGTGAGTGAGTGTGAGTGAGAATGAGTGAGTGTGAGTGAG
>NW_028226153.1:37500-40000 GCF_052327205.1 Somniosus microcephalus | reverse complement strand
AGAGTGAGTGAGAGTGAGTGAGTGTGAGTGAGTGAGTGTGAGTGAGAGTGAGTGAGAGTGAGTGAGAGTGAGTGAGTGTGAGTGAGAGTGAGTGAGTGTGAGTGAGTGAGAGTGAGTGAGAGTGAGTGAGAGTGAGTGAGTGTGAGTGAGTGAGTGTGAGTGAGAGTGAGTGAGAGTGAGTGAGAGTGAGTGAGTGTGAGTGAGTGAGAGTGAGTGAGTGTGAGTGAGTGTGAGTGAGTGTTAGTGAGAGTGAGTGAGTGTGAGTGAGTGAGTGTGAGTGAGATTGAGTGAGAGTGAGTGAGAGTGAGTGAGTGAGAGTGAGTGAGTGTGAGTGAGTGTGAGTGAGTGTGAGTGAGAGTGAGTGAGTGTGAGTGAGAGAGTGAGTGAGTGTGAGTGAGTGTGAGTGAATGTGCGTGAGAGTGAGTGAGAGTGAGTGAGAGAGTGAGAGTGAGTGAGAGTGAGTGAGAGTGAGTGAGCGAGTGAGAGTGAGTGTGAGTGAGTGTGAGTGAGTGTGAGTGAGTGTGCGTGAGAGTGAGGGAGAGTGAGTGAGAGAGTGAGAGTGAGTGAGAGTGAGTGAGTGAGAGTGAGTGTGAGAGAGTGTGAGTGAGTGTGAGTGAGTGTGAGTGAGTGTGAATGAGTGTGAGTGAGTGAGTGTGAGTGAGTGTGAGTGAGTGTGAGTGAGGGTGTGAGTGTGAGTGAGTGCGAGTGAGTGAGTGAGTGAGTGTGAGTGAGAGTGAGTGAGTGTGAGTGAGAGAATGAGTGCATGTGAGTGAGTGTGAGTGAGTGTGAGTGAGAGTGAGTGAGAGAGTGAGAGTGAGTGAGTGAGAGTGAGTGAGTGTGAGTGAGTGAGTGTGAGTGAGAGTGAGTGAGTGTGAGTGAGAGTGAGTGAGTGTGAGTGAGTGAGTGTGAGTGAGTGTGAGAGATAGAGAGTGTGTGAGTGAGTGTGAGTGTGAGTGAGTGAGTGTGAGTGAGAGTGAGTGAGTGTGAGTGAGAGTGAGTGAGTGTGAGTGAGTGAGTGAGAGTGAGTGAGCGTGAGTGAGTGAGTGAGAGTGAGTGTGAGTGAGAGTGAGTGAGTGTGAGTGAGAGTGAGTGAGAGAGTGAGTGAGTGTGAGTGAGTGTGAGTGAGTGTGAGTGAGAGTGAGTGAGAGTGAGTGAGAGAGTGAGAGTGAGTGAGAGTGAGTGAGAGTGTGTGAGTGTGAGTGAGAGTGAGTGAGTGTGAGTGAGTGAGTGTGAGTGAGTGAGAGTGAGTGAGTGTGAGTGAGTGTGAGAGTGAGTGAGAGTGAGTGAGTGTGAGTGAGAGAATGAGTGAGTGTGAATGAGTGTGAGTGAGTGTGAGTGAGAGTGAGTGAGAGAGTGAGAGTGAGTGAGAGTGAGTGAGTGAGTGACAGTGAGTGAGAGTGAGTGAGTGTGAGTGAGTGTGAGTGAGTGTGAGAGTGAGTGAGTGTGAGTCAGAGTGAGTGAGAGTGAGTGAGAGTGAGGGACAGTGAGTGAGTGAGTGAGAGTGAGTGTGAGTGAGTGTGAGTGAGAGTGAGTGAGAGTGAGTGAGAGTGAGTGAGAGTGAGAGTGAGTGAGAGTGAGTGAGAGTGAGTGAAAGAGTGAGAGTGAGTGAGAGTGAGTGAGAGTGAGTGAGTGAGTGAGAGTGAGGGTGAGATGAGATTGAGTGAGAGTGAGTGAGTGTGAGTGGGTGTGAGTGAGTGTGAGTGAGAGTGAGTTGGTGTGAGTGAGTGAGACTGAATGAGAGTCAGTGAGTGAGAGTGAGTGAGTGTGAGTGTGAGTGAGTGTGAGTGAGTTTGAGTGAGAGTGAGTGAGAGTGAGTGAGTGAGTGAGAGTGAGTTTGAGATGAGAGTGAGTGAGTGAGAGTGAGTGAGTGTAAGTGAGTGTGACTGAGTGTGAGTGAGAGTGAGTGAGTGTGAGTGAGTGAGTGTGAGTGAGTGTGAGTAGGAGTAAGTGAGAGTGAGTGAGTGTGAGAGAGTGTGAGTGAGTGTGAGTGAGAGTGAGTGAGAGCGAGTGAGTGTGAGTGAGTGAGTGTGAGTGAGAGTGAGTGCGAGTGAGTGAGAGTGAGTCAGTGAGAGTGAGTGAGTGTGAGTGAGAGTGAGTGAGAGAATGAGTGAGTGTGAGTGAGTGTGAGTGAGTGTGAGTGAGAGTGATTGAGAGTGAGTGAGAGAGTGAGAGTGAGTGAGAGTGAGTGAGAGTGTGTGAGTGTGATTGAGAGTGAATGAGAGTGAGTGAGTGAGTGTGAGTGAGAGTGAGTGAGTGTGAGTGAGAGTGAGTGAGTGTGAGTGAGTGAGAGTGAGTGAGTGTGAGTGACTGTGAGAGTGAGTGAGAGTGAGTGAGTGTGAGTGAGTGAGAGAATGAGTGAGTGTGAGTGAGTGTGAGTGAGTGTGAGTGAGAGTGAGTGAGAGTGAGTGAGAGAGTGAGAGTGAGTGAGAGTGAGTGAGAGTGAGTGAGTGAGAGTGAGTGAGAGTGAGTGAGTGTGAGTGAGTGTGAGTGAGTGTGAGTG
>NW_028226153.1:27500-35000 GCF_052327205.1 Somniosus microcephalus | reverse complement strand
TGTGAGTGAGTGCGAGTGAGTGAGTGAGTGAGTGTGAGTGAGAGTGAGTGAGTGTGAGTGAGAGAATGAGTGCATGTGAGTGAGTGTGAGTGAGTGTGAGTGAGAGTGAGTGAGAGAGTGAGAGTGAGTGAGTGAGAGTGAGTGAGTGTGAGTGAGTGAGTGTGAGTGAGAGTGAGTGAGTGTGAGTGAGAGTGAGTGAGTGTGAGTGAGTGAGTGTGAGTGAGTGTGAGAGATAGAGAGTGTGTGAGTGAGTGTGAGTGTGAGTGAGTGAGTGTGAGTGAGAGTGAGTGAGTGTGAGTGAGAGTGAGTGAGTGTGAGTGAGTGAGTGCGAGTGAGTGAGCGTGAGTGAGTGAGTGAGAGTGAGTGTGAGTGAGAGTGAGTGAGTGTGAGTGAGAGTGAGTGAGAGAGTGAGTGAGTGTGAGTGAGTGTGAGTGAGTGCGAGTGAGAGTGAGTGAGAGTGAGTGAGAGAGTGAGAGTGAGTGAGAGTGAGTGAGAGTGTGTGAGTGTGAGTGAGAGTGAGTGAGTGTGAGTGAGTGAGTGTGAGTGAGTGAGAGTGAGTGAGTGTGAGTGAGTGTGAGAGTGAGTGAGAGTGAGTGAGTGTGAGTGAGAGAATGAGTGAGTGTGAATGAGTGTGAGTGAGTGTGAGTGAGAGTGAGTGAGAGAGTGAGAGTGAGTGAGAGTGAGTGAGTGAGTGACAGTGAGTGAGAGTGAGTGAGTGTGAGTGAGTGTGAGTGGGTGTGAGTGAGTGTGAGAGTGAGTGAGTGTGAGTCAGAGTGAGTGAGAGTGAGTGAGAGTGAGGGACAGTGAGTGAGTGAGTGAGAGTGAGTGTGAGTGAGAGTGAGTGAGAGTGAGTGAGAGTGAGTGAGAGTGAGAGTGAGTGAGAGTGAGTGAGAGTGAGTGAAAGAGTGAGAGTGAGTGAGAGTGAGTGAGAGTGAGTGAGTGAGTGAGAGTGAGGGTGAGATGAGATTGAGTGAGAGTGAGTGAGTGTGAGTGGGTGTGAGTGAGTGTGAGTGAGAGTGAGTTGGTGTGAGTGAGTGAGACTGAATGAGAGTCAGTGAGTGAGAGTGAGTGAGTGAGAGTGAGTGTGAGTGAGTGTGAGTGAGTTTGAGTGAGAGTGAGTGAGAGTGAGTGAGAGAGTGAGAGTGAGTGAGAGTGAGTGAGAGTGAGTGAGTGAGTGAGAGTGAGTTTGAGATGAGAGTGAGTGAGTGAGAGTGAGTGAGTGTAAGTGAGTGTGAGTGAGTGTGAGTGAGAGTGAGTGAGTGTGAGTGAGTGAGTGTGAGTGAGTGTGAGTAGGAGTAAGTGAGAGTGAGTGAGTGTGAGAGAGTGAGTGTGAGTGAGTGTGAGTGAGAGTGAGTGAGAGCGAGTGAGTGTGAGTGAGTGAGTGTGAGTGAGAGTGAGTGCGAGTGAGTGAGAGTGAGTCAGTGAGAGTGAGTGAGTGTGAGTGAGAGTGAGTGAGAGAATGAGTGAGTGTGAGTGAGTGTGAGTGAGTGTGAGTGAGAGTGATTGAGAGTGAGTGAGAGAGTGAGAGTGAGTGAGAGTGAGTGAGAGTGTGTGAGTGTGATTGAGAGTGAATGAGAGTGAGTGAGTGAGTGTGAGTGAGAGTGAGTGAGTGTGAGTGAGAGTGAGTGAGTGTGAGTGAGTGAGAGTGAGTGAGTGTGAGTGAGTGTGAGAGTGAGTGAGAGTGAGTGAGTGTGAGTGAGTGAGAGAATGAGTGAGTGTGAGTGAGTGTGAGTGAGTGTGAGTGAGAGTGAGTGAGAGTGAGTGAGAGAGTGAGAGTGAGTGAGAGTGAGTGAGAGTGAGTGAGTGAGAGTGAGTGAGAGTGAGTGAGTGTGAGTGAGTGTGAGTGAGTGTGAGTGAGTGTGAGAGTGAGTGAGTGTGAGTGAGAGTGAGTGAGAGTGAGTGAGAGTGAGGGACAGTGAGTGAGTGAGTGAGTGAGTGAGAGTGAGTGTGAGTGAGTGTGAGTGTGTGTGAGAGTGAGTGAGTGAGTATGAGTGAGTGTGAGTGAGTGTGAGTGAGTGTGAGTGAGTGAGAGTGAGTGAGTGAGAGTGAGTGAGAGTGAGTGAGAGTGAGTGAGTGAGTGAGAGAGTGAGAGTGAGTGAGAGTGAGAGAGTGAGAGTGAGAGTGAGTGAGAGTGAGAGTGAGTGAGTGTGAGTGAGAGTGAGTGAGAGTGAGTGAGTGTGAGTGAGAGAGTGAGTGAGTGTGAGTGAGTGTGCGTGAGAGTGAGTGAGAGTGAGTGAGAGAGTGAGAGTGAGTGAGAGTGAGAGTGAGTGTGAGTGAGTGAGTGTGAGTGAGAGTGAGTGAGTGTGAGTGAGAGAGTGAGTGAGTGTGAGTGAGTGTGCGTGAGAGTGAGTGAGAGTGAGTGAGAGAGTGAGAGTGAGTGAGAGTGAGTGAGAGAGAGTGTGTGAGTGAGAGTGAGTGTGAGTGTGAGTGAGTGTGAGTGAGTGTGAGTGAGTTTGAGTGAGAGTGAGTGAGAGTGAGTGAGAGAGTGAGAGTGAGTGAGAGTGAGTGAGTGAGAGTGAGTGAGTGAGTGAGAGTGAGTTTGAGATGAGAGTGAGTGAGTGAGAGTGAGTGAGTGTAAGTGAGTGTGAGTGAGTGTGAGTGAGAGTGAGTGAGTGTGAGTGAGTGAGTGTGAGTGAGTGTGAGTAGGAGTAAGTGAGAGTGAGTGAGTGTGAGAGAGTGAGTGTGAGTGAGTGTGAGTGAGAGTGATTGAGAGCGAGTGAGTGTGAGTGAGTGAGTGAGAGTGAGAGTGAGATGAGAGTGAGTGAGAGTGAGTGAGTGAGAGTGAGTGAGAGTGCGAGTGAGTGAGAGTGAGTGAGAGTGAGTGAGAGTGAATGAGTGAGAGTGAGTGAGAGTGAGTGAGTGAGTGAGTGAGAGTGAGTGAGTGAGAGTGAGTGAGTGTGAGTGAGTGTGAGTGAGTGTGAGTGAATGTGAGTGAGAGAGTGAGAGTGAGTGAGTGAGAGTGAGAGTGAGTGAGAGTGAGATGAGAGTGAGTGAGAGTGAGTGAGTGAGAGTGAGTGTGAGTGAGTGTGAGTGAGTGTGAGTGAGAGTGAGTGAGAGTGAGTGACAGAGTGAGAGTGAGTGAGAGTGAGTAAGTGTGAGTGAGTGAGTGAGAGTGAGAGTGAGATGAGAGTGAGTGAGTGAGAGTGAGTGAGTGTGAGTGAGTGTGAGTGAGTGTGAGTGAGTGAGTGTGAGTGAGTGTGAGTGAGTGTGAGTGAGAGTGAGTGTGAGTGAGTGAGAGTGAGTGAGAGTGAGTGAGAGTGAGTGAGTGTGAGTGAGTGAGTGTGAGTGAGAGTGAGTGAGAGTGAGTGAGAGTGAGTGAGTGTGAGTGAGTGAGAGTGAGTGAGTGTGAGTGAGTGTTAGTGAGAGTGAGTGAGTGTGAGTGAGTGAGTGTGAGTGAGATTGAGTGAGAGTGAGTGAGAGTGAGTGAGTGAGAGAGAGTGAGTGTGAGTGAGTGTGAGTGAGTGTGAGTGAGAGTGAGTGAGTGTGAGTGAGAGAGTGAGTGAGTGAGTGTGAGTGAATGTGCGTGAGAGTGAGTGAGAGTGAGTGAGAGAGTGAGAGTGAGTGAGAGTGAGTGAGAGTGAGTGAGCGAGTGAGAGTGAGTGTGAGTGAGTGTGAGTGAGTGTGAGTGAGTGTGCGTGAGAGTGAGGGAGAGTGAGTGAGAGAGTGAGAGTGAGTGAGAGTGAGTGAGTGAGAGTGAGTGTGAGAGAGTGTGAGTGAGTGTGAGTGAGTGTGAGTGAGTGTGAATGAGTGTGAGTGAGTGAGTGTGAGTGAGTGTGAGTGAGTGTGAGTGAGGGTGTGAGTGTGAGTGAGTGCGAGTGAGTGAGTGAGTGAGTGTGAGTGAGAGTGAGTGAGTGTGAGTGAGAGAATGAGTGCATGTGAGTGAGTGTGAGTGAGAGTGAGTGAGAGAGTGAGAGTGAGTGAGTGAGAGTGAGTGAGTGTGAGTGAGTGAGTGTGAGTGAGAGTGAGTGAGTGTGAGTGAGAGTGAGTGAGTGTGAGTGAGTGAGTGTGAGTGAGTGTGAGAGATAGAGAGTGTGTGAGTGAGTGTGAGTGTGAGTGAGTGAGTGTGAGTGAGAGTGAGTGAGTGTGAGTGAGAGTGAGTGAGTGTGAGTGAGTGAGTGAGAGTGAGTGAGCGTGAGTGAGTGAGTGAGAGTGAGTGTGAGTGAGAGTGAGTGAGTGTGAGTGAGAGTGAGTGAGAGAGTGAGTGAGTGTGAGTGAGTGTGAGTGAGTGTGAGTGAGAGTGAGTGAGAGTGAGTGAGAGAGTGAGAGTGAGTGAGAGTGAGTGAGAGTGTGTGAGTGTGAGTGAGAGTGAGTGAGTGTGAGTGAGTGAGTGTGAGTGAGTGAGAGTGAGTGAGTGTGAGTGAGTGTGAGAGTGAGTGAGAGTGAGTGAGTGTGAGTGAGAGAATGAGTGAGTGTGAATGAGTGTGAGTGAGTGTGAGTGAGAGTGAGTGAGAGAGTGAGAGTGAGTGAGTGAGTGAGTGACAGTGAGTGAGAGTGAGTGAGTGTGAGTGAGTGTGAGTGAGTGTGAGAGTGAGTGAGTGTGAGTCAGAGTGAGTGAGAGTGAGGGACAGTGAGTGAGTGAGTGAGAGTGAGTGTGAGTGAGTGTGAGTGAGAGTGAGTGAGAGTGAGTGAGAGTGAGTGAGAGTGAGAGTGAGTGAGAGTGAGTGAGAGTGAGTGAAAGAGTGAGAGTGAGTGAGAGTGAGTGAGAGTGAGTGAGTGAGTGAGAGTGAGGGTGAGATGAGATTGAGTGAGAGTGAGTGAGTGTGAGTGGGTGTGAGTGAGTGTGAGTGAGAGTGAGTTGGTGTGAGTGAGTGAGACTGAATGAGAGTCAGTGAGTGAGAGTGAGTGAGTGAGAGTGAGTGTGAGTGAGTGTGAGTGAGTTTGAGTGAGAGTGAGTGAGAGTGAGTGAGAGAGTGAGAGTGAGTGAGAGTGAGTGAGAGTGAGTGAGTGAGTGAGAGTGAGTTTGAGATGAGAGTGAGTGAGTGAGAGTGAGTGAGTGTAAGTGAGTGTGAGTGAGTGTGAGTGAGAGTGAGTGAGTGTGAGTGAGTGAGTGTGAGTGAGTGTGAGTAGGAGTAAGTGAGAGTGAGTGAGTGTGAGAGAGTGAGTGTGAGTGAGTGTGAGTGAGAGTGAGTGAGAGCGAGTGAGTGTGAGTGAGTGAGTGTGAGTGAGAGTGAGTGCGAGTGAGTGAGAGTGAGTCAGTGAGAGTGAGTGAGTGTGAGTGAGAGAGAGTGAGAGAATGAGTGAGTGTGAGTGAGTGTGAGTGAGTGTGAGTGAGAGTGATTGAGAGTGAGTGAGAGAGTGAGAGTGAGTGAGAGTGAGTGAGAGTGTGTGAGTGTGATTGAGAGTGAATGAGAGTGAGTGAGTGTGAGTGAGAGTGAGTGAGTGTGAGTGAGAGTGAGTGAGTGTGAGTGAGTGAGAGTGAGTGAGTGTGAGTGAGTGTGAGAGTGAGTGAGAGTGAGTGAGTGTGAGTGAGTGAGAGAATGAGTGAGTGTGAGTGAGTGTGAGTGAGTGTGAGTGAGAGTGAGTGAGAGTGAGTGAGAGAGTGAGAGTGAGTGAGAGTGAGTGAGAGTGAGTGAGTGAGAGTGAGTGAGAGTGAGTGAGTGTGAGTGAGTGTGAGTGAGTGTGAGTGAGTGTGAGAGTGAGTGAGTGTGAGTGAGAGTGAGTGAGAGTGAGTGAGAGTGAGGGACAGTGAGTGAGTGAGTGAGTGAGTGAGAGTGAGTGTGAGTGAGTGTGAGTGTGTGTGAGAGTGAGTGAGTGAGTATGAGTGAGTGTGAGTGAGTGTGAGTGAGTGTGAGTGAGTGAGAGTGAGTGAGTGAGAGTGAGTGAGAGTGAGTGAGAGTGAGTGAGAGTGAGTGAGTGAGTGAGAGAGTGAGAGTGAGTGAGAGTGAGAGAGTGAGAGTGAGAGTGAGTGAGAGTGAGAGTGAGTGAGTGTGAGTGAGAGTGAGTGAGAGTGAGTGAGAGTGAGAGTGAGTGAGTGAGAGAGTGGGAGAGTGAGAGTGAGTGAGAGTGAGTGAGCGTGAGTGAGTGAGTGAGATGAGAGTGAGTGAGAGTGAGATGAGAGTGAGTGAGTGTGAGTGAGAGTGAGTGAGTGAGAGCGAGTGAGTGAGAGTGAGTGTGAGTGAGTGTGAGTGAGTGTGTGTGAGAGTGAGTGAGAGAGTGAGAGTGAGTGAGAGTGAGTGAGAGTGAGTGAGTGTGAGTGAGAGTGAGTGAGAGAATGAGTGAGTGTGAGTGAGTGTGAGTGAGTGTGAGTGAGAGTGATTGAGAGTGAGTGAGAGAGTGAGAGTGAGTGAGAGTGAGTGAGAGTGTGTGAGTGTGAGTGAGAGTGAATGAGAGTGAGTGAGTGAGTGTGAGTGAGAGTGAGTGAGTGTGAGTGAGAGTGAGTGAGTGTGAGTGAGTGAGAGTGAGTGAGTGTGAGTGAGTGTGAGAGTGAGTGAGAGTGAGTGAGTGTGAGTGAGTGAGAGAATGAGTGAGTGTGAGTGAGTGTGAGTGAGTGTGAGTGAGAGTGAGTGAGAGTGAGTGAGAGAGTGAGAGTGAGTGAGAGTGAGTGAGAGTGAGTGAGTGTGAGTGAGTGTGAGTGAGTGTGAGTGAGTGTGAGAGTGAGTGTGTGTGAGTGAGTGTGAGTGAGAGTGAGTGAGAGTGAGGGACAGTGAGTGAGTGAGTGAGTGAGTGAGAGTGAGTGTGAGTGAGTGTGAGTGTGTGTGAGAGTGAGTGAGTGAGTATGAGTGAGTGTGAGTGAGTGTGAGTGAGTGTGAGTGAGTGAGAGTGAGTGAGTGAGAGTGAGTGAGAGTGAGTGAGAGTGAGTGAGTGAGTGAGAGAGTGAGAGTGAGTTAGAGTGAGAGAGTGAGAGTGAGAGTGAGTGAGAGTGAGAGTGAGTGAGTGTGAGTGAGAGTGAGTGAGAGTGAGTGAGAGTGAGAGTGAGTGAGTGAGAGAGTGGGAGAGTGAGAGTGAGTGAGAGTGAGTGAGCGTGAGTGAGTGAGTGAGATGAGAGTGAGTGAGAGTGAGATGAGAGTGAGTGAGTGTGAGTGAGAGTGAGTGAGTGAGAGCGAGTGAGTGAGAGTGAGTGTGAGTGAGTGTGAGTGAGTGTGAGTGAGAGTGAGTGAGAGTGAGTGAGAGAGTGAGAGTGAGTGAGAGTGAGTGAGAGTGAGTGAGTGTGAGTGAGTGTGAGTGAGTGTGAGTGAGAGTGAGTGGGTGTGAGTGAGTGAGAGTGAATCAGAGTCAGTGAGTGAGAGTGAGTGAGTGTGAGTGAGTGTGAGTGAGTGTGAGTGAGAGTGAGTGAGAGTGAGTGAGAGTGAGAGTGAGTGAGTGAGAGTGAATGAGAGTCAGTGAGTGAGAGTGAGTGAGTGTGAGTGAGAGTGAGTGAGTGTAAGTGAGTGTGAGTGAGTGTGAGTGAGAGTGAGTGAGTGTGAGTGAGTGAGTATGAGTGAGTGTGAGTAGGGGTGAGTGAGAGTGAGTTAGTGTGAGTGAGTGAGTGTGAGTGAGTGTGAGTGAGAGTGAGTGAGAGCG
>NW_028226153.1:12500-25000 GCF_052327205.1 Somniosus microcephalus | reverse complement strand
GAGTGTGAGTGAGTGTGAGTGGGTGAGTGAGAGCGAGTGAGTGTGAGTGAGTGAGAGTGAGAGTGAGATGAGAGTGAGTGAGAGTGAGTGAGTGTGAGTGAGTGTGAGTGAGAGTGAGTGAGTGTGTGTGAGTGAGAGTGAGTGAGTGTGAGTGAGTGTGAGTGAGAGTGAGTGAGAGTGAGTGAGTGTGAGCGAGCGAGTGTGAGTGAGTGTGAGTGAGAGTGAGTGAGAGTGAGTGAGAGTGAGATGAGAGTGAGTGAGTGTAAGTGAGAGAGAGTGAGTGAGTGAGAGTTAGTGTGAGTGAGTGTGAGTGAGTGTGAGTGAGAGTGAGTGAGAGTGAGTGAGAGAGTGAGAGTGATTGAGAGTGAGTGAGAGTGAGTGAGTGAGAGTGAGGGTGAGATGAGAGTGAGTGAGAGTGAGTGAGTGAGAGTGAGTGAGAGTGAGTGAGTGAGAGTGAGTGAGTGAGAGTGAGTGGGAGTGAGTGTGAGTGAGTGTGAGTGAGAGTGAGTGTGAGAGTGAGAGTGAGTGAGAGTGAGTGAGAGTGAGTGAGTGAGTGAGAGTGAGAGTGAGATGAGCGTGAGTGAGTGAGTGTGAGTGAGTGAGTGAGTGTGAGTGAGAGTGAGTGAGTGTGAGTGAGTGAGAGTGAGTGAGTGTGAGTGAGTGTGAGTGAGTGTGAGTGAGAGTGAGTGAGAGTGAGTGAGTGAGTGTGAGTGAGTGTGAGTGAGATTGAGTGAGAGTGAGTGAGTGTGAGTGAGTGAGTGTGAGTGAGAGTGAGTGAGAGTGAGTGAGAGAGAGTGAGTGAGTGTGAGTGAGTGTGCGTGAGAGTGAGTGAGAGTGAGAGAGTGAGAGTGAGTGAGAGTGAGTGAGAATGAGTGAGTGAGTGAGAGTGAGTGTGAGTGTGAGTGAGTGTGAGTGAGTGTGCGTGAGAGTGAGTGAGAGTGAGTGAGAGAGTGAGAGTGAGTGAGAGTTAGTGAGTGAGTGAGTGACAGTGAGTGTGAGTGAGTGTGAGTGAATGTGAGTGAGAGTGAGTGAGTGAGTGTCAGTGAGAGTGTGCGAGTGTGAGTGAGTGTGACTGAGTGTGAGTGAGAGTGAGTGAGTGAGAGTGAGTGAGTGAGAGTGAGTGTGAGTGAGTGTGAGTGAGTGTGAATGAGAGTGAGTGAGAGTGAGTGAGAGAGTGAGAGTGAGTGAGAGTGAGTGAGTGAGTGAGAGTGAGGGTGAGATGAGAGTGAGAGTGAGTGAGTGAGTGTGAGTGAGTGTGAGTGAGAGTGAGTGGGTGTGAATGAGTGAGAGTGAGTGAGAGTGAGTGAGTGAGAGTGAGTGAGTGTGAGTGAGTGTGAGTGAGTGTGAGTGAGTGTGAGTGAGATTGAGTGAGAGTGAGTGAGAGAGTGAGAGTGAATGAGAGTGAGTGAGTGAGTGAGAGTGAGAGTGAGATGAGAGTGAGTGAGAGTGAGTGAGTGTGAGTGAGTGTGAGTGTGAGTGAGAGTGAGTGAGTGTGTGTGAGTGAGAGTGAGTGAGTGTGAGTGAGTGTGAGTGAGAGTGAGTGAGAGTGAGTGAGTGTGAGCGAGTGAGTGTGAGTGAGTGTGAGTGAGAGTGAGTGAGAGTGAGTGAGAGTGAGATGAGAGTGAGTGAGTGTCAGTGAGAGAGAGTGAGTGAGTGAGAGTTAGTGTGAGTGAGTGTGCGTGAGTGTGAGTGAGAGTGAGTGAGAGTGAGTGAGAGAGTGAGAGTGATTGAGAGTGAGTGAGAGTGAGTGAGTGAGAGTGAGGGTGAGATGAGAGTGAGTGAGAGTGAGTGAGTGTGAGTCAGTGTGAGTGAGTGTGAGTGAGAGTGAGTGGGTGTGAGTGAGTGAGAGTGAGTGAGAGTGAGTGAGTGAGAGAGAGTGAGTGAGAGTGAGTGTGAGTGAGTGTGAGTGAGTGTGAGTGAGAGTGAGTGAGAGAGTGAGAGTGAGTGAGAGTGAGTGAGAGTGAGTGAGTGAGTGAGAGTGAGGGTGAGATGAGAGTGAGTGAGAGTGAGTGAGTGTGAGTCAGTGTGAGTGAGTGTGAGTGAGAGTGAGTGAGTGTGAGTGAGTGAGAGTGAGTGAGTGTGAGTGAGTGTGAGTGAGTGTGAGTGAGAGTGAGTGAGAGTGAGTGAGTGTGAGTGAGTGAGTGTGAGTGAGTGTGAGTGAGATTGAGTGAGAGTGAGTGAGTGTGAGTGAGTGAGTGTGAGTGAGAGTGAGTGAGAGTGAGTGAGAGAGAGTGAGTGAGTGTGAGTGAGTGTGCGTGAGAGTGAGTGAGAGTGAGAGTGAGTGAGAGTGAGTGAGAATGAGTGAGTGAGTGAGAGTGAGTGTGAGTGTGAGTGAGTGTGAGTGAGTGTGCGTGAGAGTGAGTGAGAGTGAGTGAGAGAGTGAGAGTGAGTGAGAGTGAGTGAGTGAGAGAGAGTGTGAGTGAGTGTGAGTGAGTCAGTGAGTGTGAGTGAGAATGAGTGAGTGTGAGTGAGTGAGTGTCAGTGAGAGTGAGTGAGTGTGAGTGAGTGAGTGTGAGTGAGAGTGAGTGCATGTGAGTGAGTGAGTGTGAGTGAGAGTGAGTGAGTGTGAGTGAGTGTGAGTGAGAGTGAGTGTGAGTGAGTGTGAGTGAGAGTGAGTGAGAGTGAGTGAGAGAGTGAGAGTGAGTGAGAGTGAGTGAGAGTGAGTGAGTGAGTGAGAGTGAGAGTGAGATGAGCGTGAGTGAGTGAGTGAGTGTGAGTGAGTGTGAGTGAGTGTGAGTGAGAGTGAGTGAGTGTGAGTGAGTGAGAGTGAGTGAGTGTGAGTGAGTGTGAGTGAGTGTGAGTGAGTGTGAGTGAGAGTGAGTGAGTGAGTGTGAGTGAGTGTGAGTGAGATTGAGTGAGAGTGAGTGAGTGTGAGTGAGTGAGTGTGAGTGAGAGTGAGTGAGAGTGAGTGAGAGAGAGTGAGTGAGTGTGAGTGAGTGAGAATGAGTGAGTGAGTGAGAGTGAGTGTGAGTGTGAGTGAGTGTGAGTGAGTGTGCGTGAGAGTGAGTGAGAGTGAGTGAGAGAGTGAGAGTGAGTGAGAGTTAGTGAGTGAGTGAGTGACAGTGAGTGTGAGTGAGTGTGAGTGAATGTGAGTGAGAGTGAGTGAGTGTGAGTGAGTGAGTGTCAGTGAGAGTGTCCGAGTGTGAGTGAGTGTGAGTGAGTGTGAGTGAGAGTGAGTGAGTGAGAGTGAGTGAGTGAGAGTGAGTGTGAGTGAGTGTGAGTGAGTGTGAATGAGAGTGAGTGAGAGTGAGTGAGAGAGTGAGAGTGAGTGAGAGTGAGTGAGTGAGTGAGAGTGAGGGTGAGATGAGAGTGAGAGTGAGTGAGTGAGTGTGAGTGAGTGTGAGTGAGTGTGAGTGAGAGTGAGTGGGTGTGAATGAGTGAGAGTGAGTGAGAGTGAGTGAGTGAGAGTGAGTGAGTGTGAGTGAGTGTGAGTGAGTGTGAGTGAGTGTGAGTGAGATTGAGTGAGAGTGAGTGAGAGAGTGAGAGTGAGTGAGAGTGAGTGAGTGAGTGAGAGTGAGAGTGAGATGAGAGTGAGTGAGAGTGAGTGAGTGTGAGTGAGTGTGAGTGTGAGTGAGAGTGAGTGAGTGTGTGTGAGTGAGAGTGAGTGAGTGTGAGTGAGTGTGAGTGAGTGTGAGAGAGAGTGAGTATGTGTGAGTGAGTGAGTGTGAGTGAGATTGAGTGAGAGTGAGTGAGTGTGAGTGAGTGAGTGTGAGTGAGAGTGAGTGAGAGTGAGTGAGAGAGAGTGAGTGAGAGTGAGTGAGTGAGAGTGAGGGTGAGATGAGAGTGAGTGAGAGTGAGTGAGTGTGAGTGAGTGTGAGTGAGAGTGAGTGGGTGTGAGTGAGTGAGAGTGAGTGAGAGTGAGTGAGTGAGAGAGAGTGAGTGAGAGTGAGTGTGAGTGAGTGTGAGTGAGTGTGAGTGAGAGTGAGTGAGAGAGTGAGAGTGAGTGAGAGTGAGTGAGAGTGAGTGAGTGAGTGAGAGTGAGGGTGAGATGAGAGTGAGTGAGAGAGAGTGAGTGTGAGTCAGTGTGAGTGAGTGTGAGTGAGAGTGAGTGAGTGTGAGTGAGTGAGAGTGAGTGAGTGTGAGTGAGTGTGAGTGAGTGTGAGTGAGAGTGAGTGAGAGTGAGTGAGTGTGAGTGAGTGAGTGTGAGTGAGTGTGAGTGAGATTGAGTGAGAGTGAGTGAGTGTGAGTGAGTGAGTGTGAGTGAGAGTGAGTGAGAGTGAGTGAGAGAGAGTGAGTGAGTGTGAGTGAGTGTGCGTGAGAGTGAGTGAGAGTGAGAGTGAGTGAGAGTGAGTGAGAATGAGTGAGTGAGTGAGAGTGAGTGTGAGTGTGAGTGAGTGTGAGTGAGTGTGCGTGAGAGTGAGTGAGAGTGAGTGAGAGAGTGAGAGTGAGTGAGAGTGAGTGAGTGAGAGAGAGTGTGAGTGAGTGTGAGTGAGTCAGTGAGTGTGAGTGAGAATGAGTGAGTGTGAGTGAGTGAGTGTCAGTGAGAGTGAGTGAGTGTGAGTGAGTGAGTGTGGGTGAGAGTGAGTGCATGTGAGTGAGTGTGAGTGAGAGTGAGTGAGTGTGAGTGAGTGTGAGTGAGAGTGAGTGAGTGAGAGTGAGTGAGTGAGAGTGAGTGTGAGTGAGTGTGAGTGAGAGTGAGTGAGAGTGAGTGAGAGAGTGAGAGTGAGTGAGAGTGAGTGAGAGTGAGTGAGTGAGTGAGAGTGAGAGTGAGATGAGCGTGAGTGAGTGAGTGTGAGTGAGTGTCAGTGAGTGTGAGTGAGAGTGAGTGAGTGTGAGTGAGTGAGAGTGAGTGAGTGTGAGTGAGTGTGAGTGAGTGTGAGTGAGAGTGAGTGAGAGTGAGTGAGTGAGTGTGAGTGAGTGTGAGTGAGATTGAGTGAGAGTGAGTGAGTGAGTGAGTGAGTGTGAGTGAGAGTGAGTGAGAGTGAGTGAGAGAGAGTGAGTGAGTGTGAGTGAGTGAAAATGAGTGAGTGAGTGAGAGTGAGTGTGAGTGTGAGTGAGTGTGAGTGAGTGTGCGTGAGAGTGAGTGAGAGAGTGAGAGTGAGTGAGAGTTAGTGAGTGAGTGAGTGACAGTGAGTGTGAGTGAGTGTGAGTGAATGTGAGTGAGAGTGAGTGAGTGTGAGTGAGTGAGTGTCAGTGAGAGTGTGCGAGTGTGAGTGAGTGTGAGTGAGTGTGAGTGAGAGTGAGTGAGTGAGAGTGAGTGAGTGAGAGTGAGTGTGAGTGAGTGTGAGTGAGTGTGAATGAGAGTGAGTGAGAGTGAGTGAGAGAGTGAGAGTGAGTGAGAGTGAGTGTGAGTGAGTGAGTGAGAGTGAGGGTGAGATGAGAGTGAGAGTGAGTGAGTGAGAGTGAGTGAGTGTGAGTGAGTGTGAGTGAGTGTGAGTGAGTGTGAGTGAGATTGAGTGAGAGTGAGTGAGAGAGTGAGAGTGAGTGAGAGTGAGTGAGTGAGTGAGAGTGAGAGTGAGATGAGAGTGAGTGAGAGTGAGTGAGTGTGAGTGAGTGTGAGTGTGAGTGAGAGTGAGTGAGTGTGTGTGAGTGAGAGTGAGTGAGTGTGAGTGAGTGTGAGTGAGAGTGAGTGAGTGTGAGCGAGTGAGTGTGAGTGAGTGTGAGTGAGAGTGAGTGAGAGTGAGTGAGAGTGAGATGAGAGTGAGTGAGTGTCAGTGAGAGAGAGTGAGTGAGTAAGAGTTAGTGTGAGTGAGTGTGCGTGAGTGTGAGTGAGAGTGGGTGAGAGTGAGTGAGAGAGTGAGAGTGATTGAGAGTGAGTGAGAGTGAGTGAGTGAGAGTGAGGGTGAGATGAGAGTGAGTGAGAGTGAGTGAGTGTGAGTCAGTGTGAGTGAGTGTGAGTGAGAGTGAGTGGGTGTGAGTGAGTGAGAGTGAGTGAGAGTGAGTGAGTGAGAGAGAGTGAGTGAGAGTGAGTGTGAGTGAGTGTGAGTGAGTGTGAGTGAGAGTGAGTGAGAGAGTGAGAGTGAGTGAGAGTGAGTGAGAGTGAGTGAGTGAGTGAGAGTGAGGGTGAGATGAGAGTGAGTGAGAGTGAGTGAGTGTGAGTCAGTGTGAGTGAGTGTGAGTGAGAGTGAGTGAGTGTGAGTGAGTGAGAGTGAGTGAGTGTGAGTGAGTGTGAGTGAGTGTGAGTGAGAGTGAGTGAGAGTGAGTGAGTGTGAGTGAGTGAGTGTGAGTGAGTGTGAGTGAGATTGAGTGAGAGTGAGTGAGTGTGAGTGAGTGAGTGTGAGTGAGAGTGAGTGAGAGTGAGTGAGAGAGAGTGAGTGAGTGTGAGTGAGTGTGCGTGAGAGTGAGTGAGAGTGAGAGTGAGTGAGAGTGAGTGAGAATGAGTGAGTGAGTGAGAGTGAGTGTGAGTGTGAGTGAGTGTGAGTGAGTGTGCGTGAGAGTGAGTGAGAGTGAGTGAGAGAGTGAGAGTGAGTGAGAGTGAGTGAGTGAGTGAGAGAGAGTGTGAGTGAGTGTGAGTGAGTCAGTGAGTGTGAGTGAGAATGAGTGAGTGTGAGTGAGTGAGTGTCAGTGAGAGTGAGTGAGTGTGAGTGAGTGAGTGTGAGTGAGAGTGAGTGCATGTGAGTGAGTGAGTGTGAGTGAGAGTGAGTGAGTGTGAGTGAGTGTGAGTGAGAGTGAGTGAGTGAGAGTGAGTGAGTGAGAGTGAGTGTGAGTGAGTGTGAGTGAGAGTGAGTGAGACTGAGTGAGAGAGTGAGAGTGAGTGAGAGTGAGTGAGAGTGAGTGAGTGAGTGAGAGTGAGGGTGAGATGAGAGTGAGAGTGAGTGAGTGAGTGTGAGTGAGTGTGAGTGAGAGTGAGTGGGTGTGAGTGAGTGAGAGTGAGTGAGAGTGAGTGAGTGAGAGTGAGTGAGAGTGAGTATGAGTGAGTGTGAGTGAGTGTGAGTGAGAGTGAGTGAGAGTGAGTGAGAGAGTGAGAGTGAGTGAGAGTGAGTGAGTGTGAGTGAGTGAGTGTGAGTGAGAGTGAGTGAGAGTGAGTGAGAGAGAGTGAGTGAGTGTGAGTGAGTGTGCGTGAGAGTGAGTGAGAGTGAGAGTGAGTGAGAGTGAGTGAGAATGAGTGAGTGAGTGAGAGTGAGTGTGAGTGTGAGTGAGTGTGAGTGAGTGTGCGTGAGAGTGAGTGAGAGTGAGTGAGAGAGTGAGAGTGAGTGAGAGTGAGTGAGTGAGAGAGAGTGTGAGTGAGTGTGAGTGAGTCAGTGAGTGTGAGTGAGAATGAGTGAGTGTGAGTGAGTGAGTGTCAGTGAGAGTGAGTGAGTGTGAGTGAGTGAGTGTGGGTGAGAGTGAGTGCATGTGAGTGAGTGTGAGTGAGAGTGAGTGAGTGTGAGTGAGTGTGAGTGAGAGTGAGTGAGTGAGAGTGAGTGAGTGAGAGTGAGTGTGAGTGAGTGTGAGTGAGAGTGAGTGAGAGTGAGTGAGAGAGTGAGAGTGAGTGAGAGTGAGTGAGAGTGAGTGAGTGAGTGAGAGTGAGAGTGAGATGAGCGTGAGTGAGTGAGTGTGAGTGAGTGTGAGTGAGTGTGAGTGAGAGTGAGTGAGTGTGAGTGAGTGAGAGTGAGTGAGTGTGAGTGAGTGTGAGTGAGTGTGAGTGAGAGTGAGTGAGAGTGAGTGAGTGAGTGTGAGTGAGTGTGAGTGAGATTGAGTGAGAGTGAGTGAGTGAGTGAGTGAGTGTGAGTGAGAGTGAGTGAGAGTGAGTGAGAGAGAGTGAGTGAGTGTGAGTGAGTGAAAATGAGTGAGTGAGTGAGAGTGAGTGTGAGTGTGAGTGAGTGTGAGTGAGTGTGCGTGAGAGTGAGTGAGAGAGTGAGAGTGAGTGAGAGTTAGTGAGTGAGTGAGTGACAGTGAGTGTGAGTGAGTGTGAGTGAATGTGAGTGAGAGTGAGTGAGTGTGAGTGAGTGAGTGTCAGTGAGAGTGTGCGAGTGTGAGTGAGTGTGAGTGAGTGTGAGTGAGAGTGAGTGAGTGAGAGTGAGTGAGTGAGAGTGAGTGTGAGTGAGTGTGAGTGAGTGTGAATGAGAGTGAGTGAGAGTGAGTGAGAGAGTGAGAGTGAGTGAGAGTGAGTGAGTGAGTGAGAGTGAGGGTGAGATGAGAGTGAGAGTGAGTGAGTGAGTGTGAGTGAGTGTGAGTGAGTGTGAGTGAGAGTGAGTGGGTGTGAATGAGTGAGAGTGAGTGAGAGTGAGTGAGTGAGAGTGAGTGAGTGTGAGTGAGTGTGAGTGAGTGTGAGTGAGTGTGAGTGAGATTGAGTGAGAGTGAGTGAGAGAGTGAGAGTGAGTGAGAGTGAGTGAGTGAGTGAGAGTGAGAGTGAGATGAGAGTGAGTGAGAGTGAGTGAGTGTGAGTGAGTGTGAGTGTGAGTGAGAGTGAGTGAGTGTGTGTGAGTGAGAGTGAGTGAGTGTGAGTGAGTGTGAGTGAGAGTGAGTGAGAGTGAGTGAGTGTGAGCGAGTGAGTGTGAGTGAGTGTGAGTGAGAGTGAGTGAGAGTGAGTGAGAGTGAGATGAGAGTGAGTGAGTGTCAGTGAGAGAGAGTGAGTGAGTGAGAGTTAGTGTGAGTGAGTGTGCGTGAGTGTGAGTGAGAGTGGGTGAGAGTGAGTGAGAGAGTGAGAGTGATTGAGAGTGAGTGAGAGTGAGTGAGTGAGAGTGAGGGTGAGATGAGAGTGAGTGAGAGTGAGTGAGTGTGAGTCAGTGTGAGTGAGTGTGAGTGAGAGTGAGTGGGTGTGAGTGAGTGAGAGTGAGTGAGAGTGAGTGAGTGAGAGAGAGTGAGTGAGAGTGAGTGTGAGTGAGTGTGAGTGAGTGTGAGTGAGAGTGAGTGAGAGAGTGAGAGTGAGTGAGAGTGAGTGAGAGTGAGTGAGTGAGTGAGAGTGAGGGTGAGATGAGAGTGAGTGAGAGTGAGTGAGTGTGAGTCAGTGTGAGTGAGTGTGAGTGAGAGTGAGTGAGTGTGAGTGAGTGAGAGTGAGTGAGTGTGAGTGAGTGTGAGTGAGTGTGAGTGAGAGTGAGTGAGAGTGAGTGAGTGTGAGTGAGTGAGTGTGAGTGAGTGTGAGTGAGATTGAGTGAGAGTGAGTGAGTGTGAGTGAGTGAGTGTGAGTGAGAGTGAGTGAGAGTGAGTGAGAGAGAGTGAGTGAGTGTGAGTGAGTGTGCGTGAGAGTGAGTGAGAGTGAGAGTGAGTGAGAGTGAGTGAGAATGAGTGAGTGAGTGAGAGTGAGTGTGAGTGTGAGTGAGTGTGAGTGAGTGTGCGTGAGAGTGAGTGAGAGTGAGTGAGAGAGTGAGAGTGAGTGAGAGTGAGTGAGTGAGTGAGAGAGAGTGTGAGTGAGTGTGAGTGAGTCAGTGAGTGTGAGTGAGAATGAGTGAGTGTGAGTGAGTGAGTGTCAGTGAGAGTGAGTGAGTGTGAGTGAGTGAGTGTGAGTGAGAGTGAGTGCATGTGAGTGAGTGAGTGTGAGTGAGAGTGAGTGAGTGTGAGTGAGTGTGAGTGAGAGTGAGTGAGTGAGAGTGAGTGAGTGAGAGTGAGTGTGAGTGAGTGTGAGTGAGAGTGAGTGAGACTGAGTGAGAGAGTGAGAGTGAGTGAGAGTGAGTGAGAGTGAGTGAGTGAGTGAGAGTGAGGGTGAGATGAGAGTGAGAGTGAGTGAGTGAGTGTGAGTGAGTGTGAGTGAGAGTGAGTGGGTGTGAGTGAGTGAGAGTGAGTGAGAGTGAGTGAGTGAGAGTGAGTGAGAGTGAGTATGAGTGAGTGTGAGTGAGTGTGAGTGAGAGTGAGTGAGAGTGAGTGAGAGAGTGAGAGTGAGTGAGAGTGAGTGAGAGTGACTGAGTGAGTGAGAGTGAGATGAGAGTGAGTGAGAGTGAGTGAGTGTGAGTGAGTCTGAGTGAGTGTGAGTGAGAGTGAGTGAGAGTGTGTGAGTGAGTGAGTGTGAGTGAGAGTGAGTGAGAGTGAGTGAGTGTGAGTGAGTGAGTGTGAGTGAGTGTGAGTGAGAGTGAGTGAGAGTGAGTGAGAGTGAGATGAGAGTGAGTGAGTGTGAGTGAGAGTGAGTGAGTGAGAGTGAGTGAGTGAGAGTTAGTGTGAGTGAGTGTGAGTGAGTGTGAGTGAGAGTGAGTGAGAGTGAGTGAGAGAGTGAGAGTGAGTGAGAGTGAGTGAGAGCGAGTGAGTGAGTGAGAGTGAGGGTGAGATGAGAGTGAGTGAGAGTGAGTGAGTGTGAGTCAGTGTGAGTGAGTGTGAGTGAGAGTGAGTGGGTGTGAGTGAGTGAGAGTGAGTGAGAGTGAGTGAGTGAGAGTGAGTGAGTGAGAGTGAGTTTGAGTGAGTGTGAGTGAGAGTGAGTGTGAGAGTGAGTGAGAGTGAGTGAGAGTGAGTGAGTGAGTGAGAGTGAGATGAGAGTGAGTGAGTGAGAGTGAGTGAGTGTGAGTGAGTGTGAGTGAGTGTGAGTGAGAGTGAGTGTGTGTGAGTGAGTGAGTGAGTGAGTGTGAGTGAGTGTGAGTGATTGTGAGTGAGAGTGAGTGAGAGTGAGTGAGTGTGAGTGAGTGAGTGTGAGTGAGTGTGAGTGAGAGTGAGTGAGAGTGAGTGAGTGTGAGTGAGTGAGTGTGAGTGAGTGTGAGTGAGAGTGAGTGAGAGGGAGTGAGTGAGTGTGAGTGAGAGTGAGTGAGAGTGAATGAGTGTGAGTGAGAGAATGAGTGAGTGTGAGTGAGTGTGTGTGAGAGTGAGTGAGAGTGAGAGAGTGAGAGTGAGTGAGAGTGAGTGAGAATGAGTGAGTGAGTGAGAGTGAGTGTGAGTGTGAGTGAGTGTGAGTGAGTGTGCATGAGAGTGAGTGAGAGTGAGTGAGAGAGTGAGAGTGAGTGAGAGCGAGTGAGAGTGAGTGAGTGAGTGAGAGTGAGTGTGAGTGAGTGTGAGTGAGTGAGTGAGTGTGAGTGAGAGTGAGTGAGTGTTAGTGAGTGAGTGTCAGTGAGAGTGAGTGAGTGTGAGTGAGTGTGAGTGAGAGTGAGTGAGTGTGAGTGAGTGAGTGTGAGTGAGAGTGAGTGAGTGTGAGTGAGTGTGAGTGAGAGTGAGTGAGTGTGAGTGAGTGAGAGTGAGTGAGGGAGTGAGTGTGAGTGAGAGTGAGTGAGTGTGAGTGAGAGTGAGTGAGAGAGTGAGTGAGAGTGAGTGAGTGTGAGTGAGTGTGAGTGAGTGTGAGTGAGAGTGAGTGGGTGTGAGTGAGTGAGAGTGAGTGAGAGTGAGTGAGTGAGAGTGAGTGAGTGAGAGTGAGTTTGAGTGAGTGTGAGTGAGAGTGAGTGTGAGAGTGAGTGAGAGTGAGTGAGAGTGAGTGAGTGAGTGAGAGTGAGATGAGAGTGAGTGAGTGAGAGTGAGTGAGTGTGAGTGAGTGTGAGTGAGTGTGAGTGAGAGTGAGTGTGTGTGAGTGAGTGAGTGAGTGAGTGTGAGTGAGTGTGAGTGATTGTGAGTGAGAGTGAGTGAGAGTGAGTGAGTGTGAGTGAGTGAGTGTGAGTGAGTGTGAGTGAGAGTGAGTGAGAGTGAGTGAGTGTGAGTGAGTGAGTGTGAGTGAGTGTGAGTGAGAGTGAGTGAGAGGGAGTGAGTGAGTGTGAGTGAGAGTGAGTGAGAGTGAATGAGTGTGAGTGAGAGAATGAGTGAGTGTGAGTGAGTGTGTGTGAGAGTGAGTGAGAGTGAGAGAGTGAGAGTGAGTGAGAGTGAGTGAGAATGAGTGAGTGAGTGAGAGTGAGTGTGAGTGTGAGTGAGTGTGAGTGAGTGTGCATGAGAGTGAGTGAGAGTGAGTGAGAGAGTGAGAGTGAGTGAGAGCGAGTGAGAGTGAGTGAGTGAGTGAGAGTGAGTGTGAGTGAGTGTGAGTGAGTGAGTGAGTGTGAGTGAGAGTGAGTGAGTGTTAGTGAGTGAGTGTCAGTGAGAGTGAGTGAGTGTGAGTGAGTGTGAGTGAGAGTGAGTGAGTGTGAGTGAGTGAGTGTGAGTGAGAGTGAGTGAGTGTGAGTGAGTGTGAGTGAGAGTGAGTGAGTGTGAGTGAGTGAGAGTGAGTGAGGGAGTGAGTGTGAGTGAGAGTGAGTGAGTGTGAGTGAGAGTGAGTGAGAGAGTGAGTGAGAGTGAGTGAGTGTGAGTGAGTGTGAGTGAGTGTGAGTGAGAGTGAGTCAGTGTGAGTGAGTGAGAGTGAGTGAGAGTGAGTGAGTGAGAGTGAGTGAGTGAGAGTGAGTGAGTGAGTGTGAGTGAGTGTGAGTGAGAGTGAGTGAGAGAGTGAGAATGAGTGAGAGTACGTGAGAGTGAGTGAGTGAGTGAGAGTGAGTGAGTGTGAGTGAGTTTGCGTGAGAGTGAGTGAGAGTGAGTGAGAGAGTGAGAGTGAGTGAGAGTGAGTGAGAGTGAGTGAGTGAGTGAGAGTGAGTGTGAGTGAGTGTGAGTGAGTGAGTGAGTGTGAGTGAGAGTGATTGAGTGTGAGTGAGTGAGTGTGAGTGAGAGTGAGTGAGAGTGAGTGAGAGTGAGAGTGAGTGAGTGAGAGAGTGGGAGAGTGAGAGTGAGTGAGAGTGAGTGAGAGTGGGTGAGTGACTGAGATGAGAGTGAGTGAGAGT